>NC_092350.1:53649626-53959388 GCF_963676685.1 Mytilus edulis
CTTTTCAGATATATGAATTTTGTAATTATCTTAAATTTATGAGTTTCATCTTATCGTTGTGAATGTAATAATGATTTTTTTACTGTTGAAAAACTATATGAATTTGCTAGTTTTGCCATTATGTTCGCAACAAACTCGCGGAAAATGAGATAATCAAAAAACGATATTCTAAAAAGAAATTTAAAATGATAGGACTGTATATGTAGATTAAATTTAATGAAGTTGTTTGTCTTTTGATCGCTTTTTGTTTTTCAAATTGCATTGTCATTTTATTTCCAGATAATGACTGTGCATGTCCCTTTCGTATCTTTACCTATCTTTTAAATACATTTTTATTTAGAACAATAACAATAAAAGAGAGAATGGTATCAATATTTTAAGTGTAACATACCCTTCATCAATGTTCATTAAAGATATTTAAAAATATATAGAACAAAGGATAACAGATAAGGAATCACATCATGCACATATTCAATTTATCACTATCAAACGAATGACAAAGTTTGCAGTCTAAACATTAATAGATGGCGTGAACAGCTTGCGATACAAAGCAGGAAGTACAATAAGAGCCTTTATCGCTATTTTGTGCATTTTTCCTTTGATCTTTTTTTGTGATAATTTTTCATATCAAGCTACTGGCTTGAGATGGAAAATTATCGCTAAAAACTAAGGAGGCACGTGGCGTTGCTAATGAAATTAACATGAAATTGACAACGTCGTCATAGGTAAAATAGCGGTAAACAGATTATCATTGGTCAACTCAACTCGATTGCGTTTCTCGCTTTCGCCGTCCCGGCTCAAGCGAAAAAAGCAATCTCGTTGAGATGAACAACGATAATATATAATTATTATAACTCCGAAATTACAAATGTTTTAGACTTCCAAATTAATGTTTATTTTATAGATAGTTGAATTGAATAGGTCAACTAACAGAACGAACCAAACGACTCCGGATATGCAACACAGAGTCTGTGATACAGCACATGCAAATAAAAATGTTCTACCAATATGCATTGTAGCAAATACGTCATATTAATAAGAACAAGTGCGAGGATTTCCAATGGGTCAACTATTCTTAAAAGACCAAGGGTAAGGAAATGATAAACTAGGGGACGCTGCTCGTCCTTTAATAATTCCTATGCTATTTATAGTGCAATTTACGATATGAGTTTTCATATCTTTGAAGGACTTAAAATATCAGGGTGCAGTTCGTATGTTGATACCATACTTTATAATACTAAAAAAACACAGCTAACCTAAAGCAAAACACTGAAGGATAAACAAGCTTGGAAGAAGATAACCAACGGCTTTTATTAATTTACAGCCAGTATGCCTTGAATGGTCAAAACAATGTAGCTACGTTTAACATGTGTATAAATAGCTAAACCCTACCATCATTTATGAGACAGTGGTATGACAGCATCACACTAGAACATAATTTAAATCTGTTGGAAATAACTTGTTTAATCAAATCTGTGAAACAGACACGAACACCATCGGTTTCAAAAGATAGATGTATGATAAATATGGCTAATATTTCAAGTAAAGTCTTGCAAATATGTGATGGTATTGTATATTTCCTTGTCCAAATCTAGACTGTATTTTTGGCTGTGTTTTTATACATTTTAAGCAAACGTTTGAGTAAATGATTCCCTGATATGTTGAGAAAAGTATTTTGAGTTTTTCTTATAATGATTCCGTGAAAGCTCTTTAGTAATTTAATAATTCTGCCATCAAACTATTGTTTTTATCTTTAGTATTAGGTCAATGTCTTTTTTGGAGCACTGTATGTCTACAAGTTATTGCAGACTATTATCGAAACACATTATAGGAAAATTCTTAAGCTACAAAAAGCCAAATTACATTCACAGTAAACGCACAACACTTTTTATTGAACTATGAATCAATATATTCATTTGCAACTATTCATATTCCCATTTAAGCTTGTTCAGCTCATCAACATTTACTTAATCTGTTTGATTCTGAAATAATGAGTGTCCAAAGGCAAAGTCTAACCATACCAATACCATTATTGAAATTGACCCCTAGAGAATCAAAAAGTGTAACAGTTTAATATTATTACACCAAAGGTGAATAATTGGTCGTTGAGGACTTTTCAAATGTTCATACATTATGTTGATAAATTACCCACACCATTCGCACTTTATATGAAAGTTTTTTTTAACTTGCCTTTCATAGAAACATCTCCAGAAGCTGCTTCTCTACACAAATAAAGGAAGATAACATATATCACTAGACCCATGCTTTATTTGAACAGTCGTTTGACCATTAATCTTACTTGACTACAGATAAGAAGATAACAGATGTTTTCATACAATTGTACTGCCTTATCTAGTAATAATACAAGTAGATGTGACCAAAGCGACCGTACTGACCTCACTATAGCATACAATATCAGGAACAACCATACACAGACATGATTCTTATCAACGCAGACATCTGGTAATAGCAGATATACACTATGTAGAGTTCAAACAATTGTGTTTAAATCCGTTGTATATGGCATCCACTGAGTTTTAGAAGTAAAAATCGTTTGCACGCAGTAAACTATATATTACAAAACACAACGTACTTAAAGACTTAACAACTGATGACACCAGTTCTATCATAGAGTTTAATTCTGTAGAAAGTTATGCATTGTTTCTGTTTATGATATATACGGCTTGTAATTTCATTTTTTATTTGGTTTCGTTTCTATTGTTTGTAAGATGACATTTGTTATTATCTCCCTGTTCTCTTTTTTCTAAATAACGTAATCATTTATTATTTACTTTGGCCATTTATCGGGTACATCCGAGGCATAAAAAGACTATTTATTCTGCTTACTTTCAAACATCTCTTCCATTAAAAAATATTGACATACTACACGTAACTCATTTATAAGTGAACATTATATTTTTATAAATAAACGTAGGAATCCACATTTAGGAACACATCATTCCTGTTTATACTTTATTTGTTTTTCTCACACATTTTTGCAATCTATTGGAATTTTAAGCCCCTGTTATACAAGTGATAACTTTGTTTAGCTTTAAAACCAGAATAAATACACCTTTTTCTACATAAAGAAATGCCTATATAAAGTAAAAAATATGACAGTTGTTTTCCTTTTGCTATAAGTGTTTGAGATTTTGAATTTGAAATTTTATAAAAAAAACTTTCCGTTTTGAATTTCCTTAGGCAATGTTAGGAGTGTTTTTTTTTTTTATTAGGTCTTTCCACTTTTCTGTGGAAAGACCTATTGTTTTTCTTCTGATTATTTTTTTTTTTCTTCCGCCTAATTTTGTTCTTGCGATAAACATTTGTTTCGCAATATGTCGCTTAGATATTTTGTATATGATATCGAACAGTTTATGCGCTTTTGAAATTTACCCTGCGTAAACGAATACTTTTCTTTGTAGGAGTTATCTCCCCAAACACTGTTTTCCTTGTTATGGCATCTCCTTCGCAACCGTTAAAGATTATGACAAATTTATTTTACAAAATTGTTCGTTACATCCTCAGTAATTTTTGGCGTATTTGGATCGAAGCGATTCGAAGAAATTTTATAGGAGTTATCTATCTTTTCGGAATAAATTTGTCGGTATGTTTTTTTAACTCATAAACCGTTAACCGTATAACCCTGGAATGTTTTTATTTGAGTCCCCTGATTCCTAACTTAGAAAATTAGGTCAAGGTCAAAGGTCAAGGTCATATTTTAGATTTTCATATGTCTTTGATTTCCCTATAACTCTTGAACGGTTATAGATACAAAAAAATTAAGCAGTGAAAAATGCTTGGTACTTCAAGGGGCAACTTTTTTTACAATGACTATATTGGTTTTACCATCATGTAAGGGACATAACTCCCATCGATGGTTTTTAAAAGGCCATTTTTAGGCAAAACTCTTAAACAAAAGGTCCTTGACCCATAGGGTCTTTTGCAATGACCTTGTGAAGCAATGACCTTGACGAAGGTTACAAGGTCAAAGGTCAAGGTCATCAAATTATGTGGTTTTGGCACTATTTAAACAGTTTTATGTGTGTTTGAATTTCAACCAACCAACCAACCAACAAACCAATCAATCAATCAATCAATCAATCAATCAATCATGATCATGATCAATCAACCAATAATGATCATGATCAATCAATCAATCATGTTTCCGTCTCATGTGTTTCTTATAGGGTTCAACCAACCAACCAACCAACCAACCAATCAACCAATCAATCAATCAATCAATCAATCATGATCATGATCAACCAATCATGTTTCCGTCTCATGTGTTTAATATAGGGTCCAAGATCTTCTTTGTGTCTTTTTCCGTGTTTCAATTGACCCTATCCAATGTGTTTAACCAACCAACCAACCAACCAACCAACTAATCAATCAATCAATCAATCAATCAATCAATCAATCAATCAATCATGATCATGATCAATCAATCATGTTTCCGTCTCATGTGTTTAATATAGGGTCCAAGATCTTCTTTGTTTCTTTTTCCGTGTTTCAATTGACCCTATCCAACGTGTTTAACCAACCAACCAACCAACCAACCAACTAATCAATTAATCAATCAATCAATCAATCAACCAATCAATCAATCATGATCATGATCAATCAATCATGTTTCCGTCTCATGTGTTTAATATAGGGTCCAAGATCTTCTTTGTTTCTTTTTCCGTGTTTCAATTGACCCTATCCAACGTGTTTAACCAACCAACCAACCAACTAATCAATTAATCAATCAATCAACTAATCAATCAACCATGATCATGATCAATCAATCATGTTTCCGTCTCATGTGTTTAATATAGGGTCCAAGATCTTCTTTGTTTCTTTTTCCGTGTTTCAATTGACCCTATCCAACGTGTTTAACCAACCAACCAATCAACCAACCAACCAACCAACTAACCAACCAATCAATCAATCAATCAATCTGTATGACTGTTTAATCATGACAGTTTATTGAAGGAACAAACTCTCAATTATTCAAGAAAAATTGAAATTTAATATTGTTCTTACGTCACTTCTGAAAAAAAAATCCACATGTTCTCTGAAACTACAAGTACAATCGACCTCAAAATTTGCAGTCAGCAGGGCATACATGTACTAAACGTTTATAAAAAAACTTGGTGCAGATATCTCTCAAAGCTTTTCCTAGAGAAAAGAAATGGCAATGCCGTAAAAATAGCTTGCTAGGTCCGTAAATCTCAGTAAAAACCTACAATAAAATGTCCGCTCCGAGTTTGAAATACTAATCTGTGTTACAAACAGGTGCTGAAAAATGTACATTATCAGAAAATAATCAATAAATGTGTTTTAAAGTTACACCGGATCAATTAAATCCAAAACATGCACTACTTGTGAACTGTCATCAAAATGTCAATTTCCTAAAATGACAAAAGAAATTACATTGTGTACATTCCATCTCTATAGATGTTGTCTGTTTAACGTCCCCACCTAAAAAGAAATAAAAAGACTATCTTTTCGTTATTATAAACCCGTGTCACGTGATGTGGCGCGCGCGCTGTACCTAAAATAAAAGAACAACTTTCCAAACTAAACATGAAACTTCTCCGGTAACAATAATATAGACCCCATACAGAAACAAACAAACAAACAAACAAACAAACACCCCCCAATTCAATTAATTTTACAGGGGGAAAGACCCCCTACAATTGCTTTTTTAAAGCAATTGATTTATATTTATTATTATTTTACTTTTTATAATCCAAATTGACGTTCAGTTAAAACAGGTATTTATATAAATGTAGAACCCTTTACATTTTTATTTTTATGTATATTTTGAGGTTCTATGTGTCTAATAAATAATATACAAATATATAAAATAATATAAGATCTTTTTAACTGTTGCTCAGATTAGAAGAAACTGAATTTGACTAATGTCTGCAGTCTTACATTTTTACCTGAATTGTCTGGTCTAAATCTTATGATTGTTTTTATTCCTGATTGTAACCTTTTGATTTGATGTGATCATGATTTTGCATGGCGTGTGATACATGCATACAGCAGACACAAATCTGACAATTTTGTCATTTTTGTTTTATTAGTTAAACAAAGAAATGGTTTTATCTTTTCATTGGATCCTTTGAATACAGTATGTCTTTAATCGAATTTTGATTTAAAATGTTGAAAATTTAAATATCAATTCTTTTCACCCTTTTCAACCTTCAAACAAGTTATTGTGAATCTCTACTTCAATCTGTAATTATCTTTGAAAATTTGATTATATGTTTGAATATCAAATCAAACCTTTGAAATGTGTTTTATATTGATGTGCATATGAGGTTTTTTTAAGGCGTCTTTCAGTAGCATTTTATTAAAGTTAATTGTTTATTTATATTTGAGTTAAAATTTCAAATAAATTCAATAGAAATACGAATGCATTTAAGTGAAGATGTAAATCAATTTCAAGTTTTAGCTACGCAGTCGTTTTGAAAAAAAGCATTTTGTTAATTTCCCAGGAGTACTGTTTCGTGGGTTAATTTATTTTCATTCAAGAAGCCATGCGAAGTAATCTTTTCTCAAAAATTGATTTCAATCAGCATAGAAGTAGAAAGCTTCAACGACTTTAAGGCAACGATGTTTTAACTTTTTAGAGGGGTATGTTTTTTTTCTGAAAATTAAATTGTTGTTCCCTTACAAGATTTTGCTAACAATTTGCAACAGTCACTGTTTTTGTTAAGCAGCAAATTTAAATATTGCCGTTACAAAACTGAAATAGAAAGTGTGAATATACGAAGCGCTAACATAACCTTGATACAGTATTTATTAGATTATTAGATTTGGAGTCTTAATTTGTGAAGGAATATATCCTCGTTCATCGGCCTTTATTTTCTTAACTTTCCTTTTTTTTAAATTGTATTTGCTTTTTGATAATTCAATTTGAAAACCGAATTAAAATATTGCATTTCAAATTTTCAACATTTCAAACAATTTTTTATTGATCTAGAATTTTGCAACGTCAATGGCCTTTCTTAGATACATAAATTAATCATAATTGAAACAGGAAAACTTTTTAAAATAGTAATCTTCATTACAAAATGCATCGAGGATTTTCTGTAACACTTACAGTACTGTAGTCCTTCAAGACAAACTTTAATGTATATTTCGCATTGTTTCATCTACGTTCCACTTCTTTTAAATGCAATGAAACTGCAAATCATCAATTTAAATTAAATGTTAAGAAACTATCAATACGAACGACCGACGCGCACCAAATATTACTTAAAGATCTCACCATGCATCTCTCTCCATGTACATTTTTATATTTATAAGAATATATCGTATCATACCAAGATGATACAAACATGAATGCTTTTTTATATTAACTTCAAATACACATCTATTCATGTCAATTAAGATTGAAATCGTACGCATCTACCACATGCGAATTCCAACATTGCAAATTTTCGAAAGGCTTGTAGTATCAAAGTTGGAATTCTATAGACCACTCGGCTACGGAGGCTCCTAAATTACCTTTGAAATTTTTATTGTAGTTTACAACGATTGTATAGAATTTAAAAAATACCTATTGATTACGACAATTTTGTTTCTTAAATGTGATCGATTGTAGAAAACATACATTTTTTGATTTGTTTTAAAATACTAAAGCTTTTCCACCTCAGGAAGAGATTACCTTAGCTGTATTTAGCAAAACTTTTTGGAATTTTGGTCCTCAATTCTCTTCAACTTCGTACTTTATTTGGCCTTTTTAACTTTCTTGGATTTGAGCGTCACAAATGAGTGTTTTTTAGACGAAACGCGCGTCTGGCGTAAATACAAAAATTAATCCTGATATATATGATACATTGGATTTTCATTTTGGTTTTGGTATTGATTGGTCAGTTGTTCCGTTTTATACATGTATAAACATGATACATGCGAAAGATGATATGATGTACCTATATTTTTTTAAAAATGTTGTTATGTCCCTACATGCCAACAAAAATGATCATCTAAAATTATAGCCGTATAATTATATACGTCAGACGAGCGTTTCGTTTATTAAAAAATATTCAAATACGCTCCAATAATTGATTATATCTTTTGTCAATAAAGACAAAGACCTTTTAAAATGCATTCCCGTGGTGTTTTCTACATAAGTCGTGTTATTTTTCAAGTCTACCATTATTAACAGAGTTGCATATAACAAAAACATTTCTAAGTGCTTGTTTTCCACAGTTTGTACAGGTATATAACGGGGGGGGGGGGGGGGGGGGCTGGGAACAGTAGCTAGTGTACATCAGTAATCAGTATTTACAACATAGCATTTTTAATATTTCTAAAAAAGTACGTAAATTTTAAGAAACTGAGATTCAATCTCCTTCAAGAAAAGTTGAAAAAATGCGATGAATATGAGTAATTTGTGTTGTCTCCTTTTGGACATGAAATATGACGTTTTTATTTATTGTCTTCAACTGTTTATGTTTATTAGTTCCATTAAACATCAATGAGAAAAGCTCTTTGTATGATTACATTTATAAAGTGTGCTTTACATGTACCTTACTTAAGGTATACAACTAATTATTCATAATTTTATTGCTTTCTATGGTAATACCTGCATAATTTTAATGCTTAAGTTTAAATAACAGGCATTTAATGTCAAAACTATACCTTCTCCTGACTTGTGCTGAAAAATTCAACATACTTTTAATTCTATACGAGAGCTTAATGAGAGATTTATGAGTTTGACTGTCCCTATGGTATCTTTCGTCCCTCTTTTACTGATTCCAGGAAGTGTAATAATGCTTCAGTATTATCGAAAGACACTTTGTAGAAGGGTCTTACAGGAATTATAAGTCTTCAAGCTTTCATTTGATACCGAACTACCTCTTTTGATAGAGATAGAGCTATGCATAAAAACTATTTTGTTTAAAATATTTACTACTTTCTTGTATTTTCTTTCGACCGGGCCTTAATTAGTGGTTCTGTACTTTCAACTTTAACAAAAATATAGGCATTAAAACCAAAATACATTTCGTCTTTCCAGAATGCCAATTTTTGTTTTATCAGAATGTAAACTTCAAGTAGTTTATATTTTAAAAAAAGCGAACTTTTATAAGAATTTGGGTAAGAAGACTTGCATATTGAAATATTTGGCATACAACTCTATTTGTAATTTGCTGTTAAAATAATTTTATCGTGTATGTTATAATTTATAATAACACTTTTAACATTCAATTTAAGTATTTTAAGTGTAAATTGCGTGATTTGGTATTAACAATGTATTATTAACTGATGGACGACATTACTTTCCCTCTGTGAGCCTCTGACATTCCTTAGTGTTCTGTTTGACTAACTACGTCACCTAGTAACCAGTGTTATGATGACCTTTTTCAGATTTCAGTTGGGGATAAAAACGTCATATATACCCCAATAGTTTCCTGAATATATACTGACATCTTTGTGTTGTTATCCAATCACATATCTCGACACATTTGTAATCCGACATCGACAGGGTGAGCATCTTCTGTTGTTCATGCTGCTTCCTCCATGTCAATTCATTTTCTGAAGAAAAAATGACACAATCGGTTAAATTACAGATCAGAGGACAGAGTATACTGTATAATAAGATCATACATTTTTTTTAAGTATAATGGTCAATTTATTGTATTACGATTACGATACGTAATTGACATATCTTACGTATGAAACAATACAATCTGACAGAGTAGTTAACATCATTTGACAAAAACAAGTAATACTCTTGGGAAATTAAAGATGTAATTTGAAAATTAATTTTGTACATTGAACTTGTTGGTTTAATCAAGCATACAGTTTTGATGAGTAACACACATGCACAACATTTAAAAGATCCTTAATTGGTATGATCAAGTTCAATGTCTTCTAAAACATTCACTCCCATTAAAAAAAGTTTTGGAAGAGTATTCATTGCTTTGGGCAGGAACTTTCAATAGTGCATTAGACTTTGCAATGTTTTATGATAAAGCTTCGAGGTTCCCGGAAAAAAAGATTTCATATTCTGACATCGGACTCGCACTTCTTTTAAGCTAAGTTTTAGTTAAAGTATTGTCGTGTGTTTGTTTATTCTATTTTAAATTAGCTGATAGTATAAGGAAGGGTTAAGCTCACATAACACATGTTTAATCCCCCAAAAAACTTTGCGTCTGTTCCAAGTCAGAAGCTCTGCTCTTCGTTAAAATATTTCTTTAAAATTCAGTTAATTAATTTTAAATATACTGGAATTAAGTGTGACGTCCATTTTCAATTAAATAATACACATGTTTGTTGAGGGGTCAGCTGAATCCCGCCTCCTGGTACGGAACGGTATTGCAATGTTGAGGACCCATTGGTGGCATTGGGATAATGTTCTCATCTTTGGTCGTGTTGTTTTGTTGATACGTTCCACATTTCAATTTTCATTTTTTATTCTGAAGGGTTTACAAACAAAAATGTGACACAGCAAGTTGAAGAGAGAAATATTTCTAAAAAACGTTTTAACCAATGCATATTTTTAGCTTTCAGGCAAAATAATTTCGTATTTAGTAGGTCAGTGCAATATCAAATCTAACAGCTAGCCTGTATATGATGTTAAACTTTTTAATAAGATATTATCTTTAAATTTGAAATTATTTGATTTTTTCATACTCTTATGCCGAGCATTTCATTCTCTTTACTTTAAAACAGTAATTTAAAATATCACTATCAGTCCCTTGATCTTCATGTTGGTTTTGAACAATGATGGTTTCTTGTTTATAATTATCTTACTAGTAAAAATTTCTTTTATGACTACCATATGTCGGAACCATTTGTTAGTTACCATACTTGCTTTATTTTTTTTAATTAACCATTTAAAGTTATCACTTTATTATGGATTACTGTAAGACATAAAGAACCATTGTCAACCGGTTTGTCTAAAGAGTAAAATTATTTAAATATCTACAAAGATAAATTTTCAACGGCAAAATATATAACTTTCATCTTTGTTGTAAAAGTAATTGATGTTTCGCAACAACTGAATTAGTTAATGGCCAAAGAATCCACGTTTATATTTTAATGAAAAGAAAAGGTCTTTTCTTCTTTCAGCAATTATATTTTTCTGATTTTTTTCTTTAATATATTTTTAAAGACAAAAACAGGTTAACCTCTGTTATAATTGTCTTCTATTTATGGATCTTTTATTATATTACATCTCATTCTCTTTGATAGCTTGAATAATAAGAATGTTTTAAAACCTTATCTGCACTTAAACAAAATTGACAGTACCTGCACGTTATCAATTATGGTCTGACGAATAGAAACACAGAAACACAGAAGTTATTTGAGGAAAAAATGGTTGATAGAGACATATTCCAGTTCGAATAAAATAGGTGTTTCTTAGTTGGTTTTCTTTGTTTTAATAAGCGTTATATAAGCTGTATATCTAATCATAAGACACGTTGATCGAAACAAACGTTATACGGATAAATAAACATCTGCACTATTGCATGTATTGATGGCGTCAGTCTGATGATAATAATACTTCTTTTTGTCAAGTACAGAAAAAGCCGTATTAGCACATTGTTTATTCCATAACATGCACGTTAGATGCAAATAGCTTACGACTCACCAAACTCTGCAATTATTTTTATGCATGAAATATGTCTATTTATCCATTTATTGCAATAACTTGTTTCCCAATCTACTATTAATAAACATGTTTATATAAACGGACTTGTTGTTCGGTGTGAGCCAAGGCTCCGTGTTGAAGGCCGTACCTTGACCTATAATAATGGTTTACTTTTATAAATTGTTATTTGGATGGAGATTTGTCTCATTGGCACTCATACCACATCTTCCTATATCTATGTTTAAATTTTCAACGGCAAAATATACAGCTTTAATCTTTTCGTTAAATTTGAAACAACAATTTAAAATATCTTACATGTACATTATAAAATGTTTGCCCTATTGAAAAATGATTCAAATACCACATTTAAGACAACCAACGTAGGTACTTTCGTTGCGTTTGTATCTCTCTCCGATGTATCATTATGTTGTTTAGTATTCTGACCTTTGTCTCTTTTCAAAATCACAAATGATCTTTTTATTCGATTATTTTACAGATATTTGTAGTTTTGTCATTCTGTATTGAAAAAAAATCTTTATTGTATAAAGTTTACATATTTATTTTCTAAAAAAGGCAGGAACAGGCCGAAAATAGTCTTTAAAAGATAACAATATAATATATTATACTCATATTGTCAAACATATTTGAATTTAACCAACATTTTAGTTCTGAAATAATAGTAGACTTTTTTTTATAAAGGCATTGATGTTGCGCAACGACCGAACTAGTAAATGGCCAAAGAATCCACGTTTATATTTTAATGAAATAAAAAAGGACTTTTCTTCTTTATTAACTATATTTTTTTGATTATGTTCTTTGATATATTTTCAAAGACTAAATCAGGTTTTCCTCTGTAATAATTGTCTTCTATTTATGGATCTTTTATTATATTACATTTCATTCTCTTTGATAGCTTGAATAACTAGCATGCTTTCTAACCTTACCTGCACTTAAACAGAATGACAAATTGCATGTTAGCAATTATGGGATGACAAAATACGTAATATAAGGATACACATGTGTACAAATGCAGTTCTAAAACAGCCTTTTTTATGAACATTATATAAGTTATATATCTAATCATTAGAATTCGTTGATCGTAAAAACGGTTACGGTTATACAGATAAATAAGAATCTGCATTAGTGTCAGTATGATAACAATAATAAGACTTTTTGGCAAATACAGAAAAAAAAACGTATACATGTAGGCCCCTTGGGTATTCCATAACATGCACCTTAGATGCAATTAACTAACGCCTCACCAAACTCTGCAAATATTTTCACGCATAAGATACGTCTATTTATCAATTAATTGCGGTCTTATACCTATTTAGTATAAGAATATGAGAACGTTTTATATAACTCTCAATTTCATAGGTTAAAAAAAATGCGAACTTGATTTGTGTCATTCCATATATAAGTCAATTTTAATGTGATTCAATATTTAATATTCGCTAATTTTTAAAAGACAAAATATACCTCTTCTAAATAAATCCCGATGAAAACGATGACAGAAATTCTTAACTTTAACTGAAAACTTAACATAGTTTAAAACTTTTTTGATCGATTCAGACTACATGTCTGTTCGAACTCAAAACGTATGAGTATGTTAAGGGGATGATATCAAATAATGGGTTTTCCTACCCAGATGCAATAGAAATTTACGAAATTTCATTATCTTGTCGGGGTGTTATTTCGTATTTCTCATTACAGCAACCAACAGGTGTAAATACTTTCTAGTATAGGGTGGATACAATTGACCATGCTTTCCAAATAATATACCGTCTTTCATTCCAACTGCAACGTAGTTGTCATAATGATGCTTGTTGCATTGTGTATCTTATATCATGTGTTTTACTTTTACGAACTAAGGTCTAGAAAGGCGGACTAGTTTGTGTCTTAACTGAGAAAGGCTATCAGGACCATCGTGTGCTTTATTGTTGTTAGAATGGGTTTTCTTGGTAAATAGTGGGATTTTGTTAATTTTTTTAGCCGATATGCAATACCTTACTATCGGTGATTTTGGTAACCTCTTCATATACTGTCTACATAGTGTTTCGTTCATTTGCATGTGATGAAAGGTACAATAGTTATAGCAGTTTAAACTGAGTACTAGTTTTCGTGATATAGGATTTTCAACGTTTAATGATCAATAGACTTTTATGCATATGGATCTTCACTATTTAGTATATTAATAGGAACATTATCACAACAATTCATTTCTTTTTAGACAACACATCTTTCTTGGGGATTGGAATATACAGTGTAATTAAATGACAAATATAACATAACACTAATACTTTAAGTAAATATAGACTTTTATAATGACAATGTTTACACGCAAACAATACAATATGCGTTTAACTATGCTGCATGCTTCGTCAATATTAAGTTCTTTTGTTGTATTTGTTTTTCGTGTTTGTCGTTACTCCTGTTAAATAAAAGGAATATAATATTTTTTGTTTTCTTCAAAAGGCCTCAAAGATCAAAGTACATAATTGATGCAGGAAATGACTGCTTATGATTATACGCTGTGAGAAAATGTCTGCAAGTTAACGTTTTGTCTTCAGAATTGGAAATAATTTGTGAAACAAATCAATTTCAAATAAACAATTCCATTATTTGGAAAACATATTGTTGAAATTCAATGTCGTCGTGTTCCTATCCGATGACAAAATAGATAAAGAAAGTCTAAAAGACACGGGAAAAATGTGTTTTGCATTGTTTTTTTTTTCAATAGCTTCTTTTCTTTAAAAAATGAAAATATGATTAGTGTGACATCAAACTAAAAAAAAAGTAAATAGGTAAAACAAGTACAAGATTACCTTAGCTTAGTTATTCATGAAATGTGACATTCTGTAGTGCTATTTAGGGATGTATCGTTTGTTAAAATAAATCAGAATGAAATTACTACCTTTGATTTGCCTTTCGTTTCACACTCTGTTCTGGGGAAAGAACATTTTTGAGGAACAGTTGCATCTGTTGTTGTTTTTATTTCTATAGAGATCTAATTTGGATATATGTTTATATTGCCCTAAATATTTATCCTGAAGTCGCTCTAGTCAATGAAAAACATATTCACTCAATGTATATAGTTATGTTCTTTTTTATTTATATATATTTTTTCACCAAATACGTCTGTAATCACAATGAATGTGACTATGGTTTTTGAGAAGACTTCAACATAAAAGATAATTCTTAGGTTGGAAACAAGTATAGGAATAAAAAACAAAATCATTTGATCACCTTGATAACTGATATAGTGACAATTACTTGACTTGATAATGGTAGGCCTTGTAACCCCAACATCTTCCTCTTTTTTTTAATGTTTCTTATATTTACCGAATATGCTTTGAAAAGGCAGGGTTTATGCAGGATCTGTTATAAATTCACCGTTGCGCTTGATGTTTATGATATATTAAAAGTGACAGCTTTAGAATTCCTGCTACACGGTCGGAGAAATAGTATTCATATATTATTGCGTGGCTTTGTCAAATTTTCTCATCGAAAATAATAAAGACTCCTTAAATGAATAAAAGAAACATTTGAGAAAGTTAATCTGAAATAACATGGTAATATGGATGCTAAGCCTGAATGACAATAAATGGTATAAAATAATTCACCAACTCACCTACTCAATTATTATATTTTTTTTTCAAACTTTGACAGAAAAAAAGTTTTCGTTCAAATTTCTGCAAACAATTTTTAAAACAGCTGTTAATTAACCATGTAGATGACAGACTTTATAAAAATTAAATGTAATTTCATTATCTAATGATTGGTATAGCCAATTTGTCCAATTTCATAAATACTTCTGCATCATTTTCATGAGAAAATATAAACAAACGTCAATATATTTCTAAAACGAAAAATGACTTCTAATATAGTTGTAATAGTGTTCCTCACATCCCAGGTCTTTAGCCTTAATTGGTCAGTTATTTAAAATATAAAATATGTCTAAGATTGTGCAAAAGGTAAAGAAATTTTACATGTTCTCAAAAATAAACTGGTTTCAGCGCAAAGAACAGCCACTCAGAGCTACACATCATTTTGACATTCAAGATATAAATATTGTAATCAACGAACATAATTAGATTGTTTACATATTTTTTTCATCAGTGTTTCTTTTTTATTTGATATTTTATAAATGATGTCTGATATTTTCTAAATTATTATCGTCTAGTCAGCAACTAAACAGAGATTGTGGGCTTTTCCCGATTGTGACATTTAATTGAGTGGGATTAAGACTTGCAGACGAAAGCAGGAGATTGTTAACTTGGCGACGCATCCGCTCCCACTCCGTTTTGAGTCCATGCAAGTCCTTCATTTATTGTTTGTTGCTTATATTTGTATCTTGTTAAATATATTACTAGATTTTAACATCGGTAACATAGTGCAGCCAATATTTTTACACGTACTTGGTTTTTTTTTTAATCACGTAACTTAAATGTATGAAATAATGTTTAACGTGATATGCTCTTTCTTTTGCGTTTGTTTTGTAAAAATTGTATTATCGAAAATCTTTTTAACCAAGTTTTACCCTGCAACATTTTGTATGTGTCTGTCTCATGCTGGCTTTGGTTGTTTTACTTACTGCACCAAGTCTGAAACACGGCAGTTGTTATCTAATATTTCGTTTCTATGTATATTCCATTTTCGTATGTTTCTGTTGCACTTCAGTTTTCTGTTGTTTTGTTGTTTTCCTCTTATAGTCTATGTGTCTCTCAGTTTTAATTTGTTACCAGGATTTGTTTTCTCTCAATAAATTTGTGACTATGGACAGCGATATACTATTGTTACCTTTATATCCATGAATTGGACATTTTTTGTTGCATTTATTATATATATATGAGCAGTTTAGCATAAAAACGTACACAACAGACATGTATTATATACAATAACTATAGCTCTTTTTAATGTTGTTCTATTTTTTGAACGTGTGATGTTTTTATACAATTGTTTTTAACTCTTTTTCATATGTGTTCTCTTGTTGTTTAATAATACTAGTGATACCTTGTAATATTTCATGTATTTAGAAGACATACAATTTATAATATGATTGTTCTCGTACTTCTATGAAGAATAGCAATCAATGTAGAACAAAAGGTCACGAATTCATTTCAATGATAATTTCATGTTGTCAACTTTATCTTTTGATAAATTGGCTTTGATATTTTTCAAAGCCGATCACGTGTTTTTCTTTCCTTTGATAACCGTTTTCTTTGTATGGAACCTTCATTTTGATCCATTTGTTTTTTTATTATTTTCAATCAGGTTTTGTTCACACTTTTCCACTGCTAGGCATCCATCAACCATCATAGCTACGACTTCATACTTAAGTGCTCCACGAAACCTCTTTCTAAATTATTAACATCTATTTTATCAGCAATCAAAGACGGGCTTCAAAGTTATTGTGAAACTGCCTATTCTAGAGGTGGCGTGTATCAGATGTTAAAACATTGTTGTGACGTCATTCTATTGTTATACCCGTTCTTTATTTCAGTGATTAGACTATCATTTACCTGCGAGAAACCATTATGTTACCTTTCACTGTCCAATATTTTTAAGAATAGCCCTCCTCTTTCTTAAAAATATTGGACAGCTGAAGGTAGCATAACTGATTCTTACAGGTAAATGATAGCCCAATCACTGAAAAAAAGATCGGGTACAACAATAGAATGACGCCAATTGTTTTCATCATGTGAATAGAAAAAATACAACCAAATATCAAATGACAATTACAAGAAAACATTTTATTAAAGTCATCTTCAAAAACAATAATTTTGTCACTCGTCGAAACAGTTTCCTGAAAACAAAAATCACTTTCAAATTGATTTTAACACAGTGACTTCCAAAAGATTTATTCTCGTCCGTCTTTGGTTATCAATATTGACCTCTGTTGTTGCTTTTATTCTTCCTAACATCATTTTCATCTACAATTAAAATGGAAAAAAACCCCAATAAAGTAATGTTTCTAGCGTTTGATAGATCATACCGCAATACAGGGACCATAACTAACACAAAACTCATCCTGTGTTAAAATGCAAATCTATAACTTGCTTCTTAAACTAGGGGACTACAATAGTTTTTATAATTTTCCGGTTTCGACGTTGATTTACAAGTTGTCGTTTTTGGAGTTTTTGTTTTATTGCTTGAATATGACTATTATAATGCAACATATCATTTCGCTAATTAACCACGATGAATATGGGAATGTTACCGCATCTTATATGTTAAACAAATCAACCGTGTGTTCGATTTGCACTTTGTTCGTAGTAACCGTTGTATGTTATAAAAGAAAATAAAAAGGTTTTTTTTGCAAAAGAAATTGGCAGACAATATAATGTTCAGTAAAAAAACAAAATAAAACACAAGGGACACCAATACACAAATTAACGCGGAAAAAGAGGTAACACGACCTTCCAGGATATTAATAGATAAAAAAGGGAGGGGTTAACCTGGTGATACCGTTTGGGTAAACAAAAACATTTTTTTGAAAATTCCGATGAAAAACAAAATAATTTCAAATGATTGCACGTTGTTTTCCCTTAATTTGATCATAATAATTATATATTTGAATCAAAATCGACTGCGGTGCACTTAATATGGTCCAACGTGTGCCGTCACGTTATGCCGTCATATGTGCTTTTCTTTTTTATCTCTCATTCAAGTAGAAAGAAATGAAACCCGATTAGAAAAAAAGAAGCTAATAGGAGTAAGGACTACAATTTGAAAATAAATTATATATAAAACTTGCCATTATTAGCTGCTGAAACTATATCCTCTTTTTAATCCACACTAAAATCGAATATATCTGAATACACATTTAATTTTAATCCAAAGTTTTAAACAGCACAATCACTAAAAAACGACACCATTATATTCGTTTTATTAGCATTAGGAATAAACTTTCCACTTGTATCCATTTTGCAACACAAAAAGCATGTATAAAAGGTATTCACTGAACATATTATGAGTAGTCCTTTCGCACTCACAAATCATGATGCGCATACCTTGAGTCTTAATCTACATGTAGCTCTACATGTTGACAATGTTTACCTTCAGCTGTACTTTCTTTTTTCTCTTGTTTAAGTTGAGCTACTGTTTATAGGGGCCAACATGTAGGATACATTTTAATGTAAAGAAAGCTTATTCACAAACAATTTTCACTTTTGATGAAAATAAAACTTTTTTATTTGATTGCATTTGTTCACCTTTTTGACTTGTTAAACAATGTTTTAAGTAAGATATAAGCCTCTAACAGTCCATTCTGTAAAATATTGAACAGGTCTTCGGCCTGCGGCCTCAGACCTGTCCAATATTTTACAGAATGGACTCTTATCGGCTTATATCCTTTACTGGATACGTAAAAATTCCAAAGATCTTTTAGAGTACATACAATCTAACTCTCTTTCATCTGTAAAGGATATAAGCCGATAACAGTCCATTCTGTAAAATATTGGACAGGTCTGAGGCCGCAGGCCGAAGACCTGTTCAATATTTTACAGAATGGACTGTTAGAGGCTTATATCTTACTTAAAACATTGTTTAACAAGTCAAAAAGGTGAACAAATGCAATCAAATAAAAAAGTTTTATTTTCATCAAAAGTGAAAATTGTTTGTGAATAAGCTTTCTTTACATTAAAATGTATCCTACATGTTGGCCCCTATAAACAGTAGCTCAACTTAAACAAGAGAAAAAAGAAAGTACAGCTGAAGGTAAACATTGTCAACATGTAGAGCTACATGTAGATTAAGACTCAAGGTATGCGCATCATGATTTGTGAGTGCGAAAGGACTACTCATAATATGTTCAGTGAATACCTTTTATACATGCTTTTTGTGTTGCAAAATGGATACAAGTGGAAAGTTTATTCCTAATGCTAATAAAACGAATATAATGGTGTCGTTTTTTAGTGATTGTGCTGTTTAAAACTTTGGATTAAAATTAAATGTGTATTCAGATATATTCGATTTTAGTGTGGATTAAAAAGAGGATATAGTTTCAGCAGCTAATAATGGCAAGTTTTATATATAATTTATTTTCAAATTGTAGTCCTTACTCCTATTAGCTTCTTTTTTTCTAATCGGGTTTCATTTCTTTCTACTTGAATGAGAGATAAAAAAGAAAAGCACATATGACGGCATAACGTGACGGCACACGTTGGACCATATTAAGTGCACCGCAGTCGATTTTGATTCAAATATATAATTATTATGATCAAATTAAGGGAAAACAACGTGCAATCATTTGAAATTATTTTGTTTTTCATCGGAATTTTCAAAAAAATGTTTTTGTTTACCCAAACGGTATCACCAGGTTAACCCCTCCCTTTTTTATCTATTAATATCCTGGAAGGTCGTGTTACCTCTTTTTCCGCGTTAATTTGTGTATTGGTGTCCCTTGTGTTTTATTTTGTTTTTTTACTGAACATTATATTGTCTGCCAATTTCTTTTGCAAAAAAAACCTTTTTATTTTCTTTTATAACATACAACGGTTACTACGAACAAAGTGCAAATCGAACACACGGTTGATTTGTTTAACATATAAGATGCGGTAACATTCCCATATTCATCGTGGTTAATTAGCGAAATGATATGTTGCATTATAATAGTCATATTCAAGCAATAAAACAAAAACTCCAAAAACGACAACTTGTAAATCAACGTCGAAACCGGAAAATTATAAAAACTATTGTAGTCCCCTAGTTTAAGAAGCAAGTTATAGATTTGCATTTTAACACAGGATGAGTTTTGTGTTAGTTATGGTCCCTGTATTGCGGTATGATCTATCAAACGCTAGAAACATTACTTTATTGGGTTTTTTTTCCATTTTAATTGTAGATGAAAATGATGTTAGGAAGAATAAAAGCAACAACAGAGGTCAATATTGATAACCAAAGACGGACGAGAATAAATCTTTTGGAAGTCACTGTGTTAAAATCAATTTGAAAGTGATTTTTGTTTTCAGGAAACTGTTTCGACGAGTGACAAAATTATTGTTTTTGAAGATGACTTTAATAAAATGTTTTCTTGTAATTGTCATTTGATATTTGGTTGTATTTTTTCTATTCACATGATGAAAACAATTGGCGTCATTCTATTGTTGTACCCGATCTTTTTTTCAGTGATTGGGCTATCATTTACCTGTAAGAATCAGTTATGCTACCTTCAGCTGTCCAATATTTTTAAGAAAGAGGAGGGCTATTCTTAAAAATATTGGACAGTGAAAGGTAACATAATGGTTTCTCGCAGGTAAATGATAGTCTAATCACTGAAATAAAGAACGGGTATAACAATAGAATGACGTCACAACAATGTTTTAATGTAACAGTATTAAAACATTTGACTGTTCTACTCTTTACACAAGTATTCCACATTCCAAACTAAAAGACAAATTGAAAAAGTTGGTATTGCTTTGCTTCATAAAAAAGAATGGCCTACGTAGATACAAGTATCTTGTCTTAGGGAGGGATAAATCCTACTCTGTAAAGGATCACTCTGATTTAAACAAAAAAATCTCTGAAACTGATATTATCAAGATGCTTGATTTCTTGATTGACAACATATTTGTTAAGTTCGGAGGACGTGTTTTTCAACAGACTGTCGGCATTCCAATTGAAACAAACTATGCCCCTCTACGTGCCGACTTGTTTCTTTATTATTATGAGGCTGACTTCATGCAGGAACTTCTTAGGAAGAAGGATAAGAAGTTAGCAATATCCTTTAACTCTACTTTCCGCTATATAGATGATGTTTTTTTACTAAATAATTCAAAATTTGGTGACTATGTGGAACGCATCTATTCCATCGAGTTAGAGATAAAGGATACTACAGATACATTGTATAGTTAAGTCGGCCTCATATCTTGACTTACATTTAGAAATTGACAATGAGGGTCAGCTGAAAACAAAACTTTACGACAAAAGAGATGATTTCAGCTTTCCAATTGTGAACTTTCCATTTCTAAATTTCTAAGTAGCAACATTCCAGCAGCACATGCATACGGGGTATATTTCTCCCAATTGATACGATATTCCCGTGCTTGCATTTCCTATCATGATTTTCTTGATAGAGGGTTGCTGCTTACAAGGAAGCTTGAAAACAAAGAGTTCCAAAAGGTGAAGTTAAAATCATCACTTCGTAAATGTTACGGACGCCATCAGGAGTTGGTTGACCGTTATGGAATAACCGTTTGACAAATGATATCGGATATGTTCCTTACGTCGTAACTACAATCACCTTCCCTTTCATGAATGTGACCTACCGAATTAGACTATTTACCGAATTTGTTATCACATAAGCAACACGACGGGTGCCACATGTGGAGCAGGATCTGCTTACCCTTCCGGAGCACCAGAGATCACCCCTAGTTTTTTGGTGGGGTTCGTGTTGTTTATTCTTTGGTTTTCTATACTGTGTCATGTGTTCTGTTGTTTGTTTGTCTTTTTAATTTTTAGCCATGGCGTTGTCACTTTGTTTTAGATTTATGAGTTTGACTGTCCCTTTGGTATCTTTCGTCCCTCTTTAAAACAAAACGCCACAAAATGGAATACGAATCAGTCGACAAATCATCAGATTTAAAACCCTATACGAGTACAGAAACAAAGCGACTATTAGATTGCAGATTTAGTTCTAATTAGAATACCGAAAATTCTTTAAAAAATCAAAATTCCGAAATATGACCAAACTACATTTAAAAAAACAACATATACAAATGTAGTTTAAATACAAAAAGTTCTATTGTTGCATAAGAATAATTTGTTCAAATCAATTTTAATAACAAAACAATCAAAAAATATCTATTTGTTCCGTCTAGATAATTTTTTAATTTAATGTTTTTTATTACTCTAAAAAATAAACTATGCAAAACAATACAGCAAAACAAAATATTTATCCATGTCTTGGAAGTCGATAATTTTATAAGATCATAGACAAAAGTGCGCTTTTACCATTTTTCTCCTACGGTCGTACACAAGGGACGAGATCAACATATGTTTTCCATTATAAGTCCCTGTATTCTAAACAGTTATAGAATATTCCTATTGATTCTGTCTCAATCTTATTTATCAAAGACAATTACTATAAAGTTCTATCACGCATCTTCAACATGTTTAAATAGATATAAGAAGATGTGGTATTAGTGCTGATGAGACAACTTTCAATCCAAGTTATAATTTGTAAAAGTAAACTATTATAGGTTAAAGAACGGTTTTAAACACGGAGCCTTGTCTCATACCGAACAACTAGATATGAAGGACCCAATATTACTACGGTTAAACTATTCAAACACGAATACCAACGATCCAAGTCTATATAAAAAAAACGTGAAACGAGAAACCACATCAACAAACGACAACAACTGGACATCAGTTTTTCAAAAGAAATAAAGAAAGAAAGATTAGACCTGTGCTTTATGATATGAAAGAACAGATTAATAAGGTATACTTTTTACAGTTGTCAATGTTAAATTATTCAGAAATTTGAAATACATGAAAATTAATTGATATGAGAGTAGTTTTTTTTTTTTTTTTAAAACCAACCACTTGTTAGATATATCTAACAAATCAGTTATAAATATGTTACTTTGAAAGAGCTTTACTGCATAGGTTTATATAAAAATCCAAGCATCTGACGCCGAGTATGTATATTAAACTCACTTGTTATCAAAAGGAATATGTTCCAAACTAGCCGATTACATGTAGTTAGTCAGGGCTACATCTTCGTTTATTTGATATTGCGATCTGGTGTAGCACGATTTGCAATTGAATTTGGAAAAAATAAAGCATTATTGGACAAGAACTTAAGTTACCATGTATTTGTAATCCAAGTTATGGAAATATAGCAAAACTATCAAAGAAATAAAATACAATTAATATGGATATTATACATCTATAAGGTACAGTTTTACATGCAGAAATCAATAACTTCCGAAAAGTTGAATTATACGAGAATTTAAATCTTTGGTGATAATTTCTGTTAATAAATAAAAACAGCAAAATATTTTTGAAGTTATTTTATCATGAATTGAATAGAACATGACCACTTTTATTAATCTAAAGTCCCATTTTTATTCAATACCATATTTTTTCAGGAACTTTCTCTTGATCTTTACCTTCTTTAATGGTCTTCTTCTTTTGTAGCCATGGCATTGTCAGTTATTTTTTTATCTATAAGTTTGAATGTGCCATTTGTATCTTTCGCCTCTTTTTTTTATATTATAACCATACATTGAATGTTTGTGGAACAATTGCGCAACTTATAACTAAATATACACTGTATTTTTAAGACTGTACTAATTATTATAATTTCTTATTTTACACTACTTTTTGCCGTGGATAAAAATCATTATCATACGGTAAGAATGAATATTTTGCCGTTCCACTACGGTTCTTTATATATGTATTCAGTAAACCCTACATTAAGAACATTAACGGTACCAATTGTCCTGTACCAGATGCGCATTTCGACAATACATGTATCTTCAGTGATGCTCGTAGCCAAAACATTTGAAATCAAAAGCTTACATAAAAGATGAAGAGCTATAATCCCAAAGGTCCAAAAGGTATAGCCAAATCCGTGAAAGGAATCAGAGCTTTGCATGAGGGAGATACATTCCTTAATTTATAATGATTTCCAAAAATTTAACGTCACTTTCCCTTAGAATCTAAAATGCACTTAGGATAACTACTGTCCAATCAAAAGAATAATTGTACCGCTACAATCTAGATGAACAGAAGTGCGACCATCAATTACATTGATAGTACATCCAAGAGTATGTCTTTGTTTAAGTCAAAATATTAGTACTACATTAAGATATGTTTGTATCTTAACATTGTTCAAGAACGAGAGTTAAAATCATTCCTCAGTAAAGGACCTAAATATCGTCCCCCGTCAATTATTAATTGGAATGAGTGTCGTAATATCATCAACGACTCACTCCATACTTACTGTATGAAATGGATAAAACGGGAAAAAGCTGCTAAAAAATCTTTGGACTCTTTTTTTAATTCAGTAATGAAGATAGTTGATATACGTATTCAACATTTTAAAGAACATTTTACTATAAACAATAACCACAATAAACCTATTTCTCGTATCAAACATAAACTAAAAGAACTAGCCAAGGAATTTGTTTTTGTCCAGGCAGATAAAGCTGCTAATAATATTATTATTGTTTGACGTAAATTTTACATTGAGGTTCTGAAAAAGGAAATCACCAATTCACCAACATTCCAACTGACTCCATTTTCAGAAAACGAAATCTGTAACAAACATAAACTTTTAGCCACCGCTTTACAAGCAGAGCCAAATACAATGAAAGTCCCAACTATGTATTGGCTTCCGAAGCTACACAAAACCCCTTACAAATATAGATTTATTTCGTCTTCAAGCCATTGTTCAACTACTAAATTGTCTATTCTTCTTACCAGCACACTTGGTACAATTAAAAACCTGATAATAAATTGTTCAAATAAGGCCTTCGAAAATATTGGAATTAATTACTTCTGGAGTGTCAAGAACTCGTTGGAAGTACTTGATAAATTGCATGCTTATATTGGTGATTTTGAATCTGTTCAAAGTTTTGATTTTTCTACCCTGTATACCACATTGCCTCACATTCTCATTAAGAAAAAATCACACACCTAATTAAATGGGCATTCAAAAAATCAGAATGTGAATATATATGTTCAAACTCTTGTAGGTCATTTTTTAGTGGCAATAAACAAAAAAACTATGTTAATTGGACATGCTTTGATACTATATATGCCCTTGAATTTTTACTAGATAACATTTTTGTTCGCTTTGGGGATTCCGTATATCGTCAGATTATCGGAATTCCAATGGGGACTAACTGTGCACCACTTATTGCGGACCTGTTTTTGTATTGTTATGAGTTACAATTTATGACAAAAATAAGCAAAGACCCATCGAAACAACATCTGATAAACAAATTTAATAATACTTTTAGATATTTGGATGATATTTTGGCTCTCAATAATGACGACTTCAGTATGTATATTAATGAAATTTATCCTGTTGAACTTACTTTAAATAAAGCTAATACTAACAATGACCACTGCCCTTTTCTCGATCTTGATATCTATATCACTAATGGAAAGCTGAATACTAAAATTTATGATAAAAGGGATGATTTTTCATTTCCTATCGTTAATTATCCGTTTTTAGATGGTGACGTTCCCTTGTCACCATCTTACGGTGTTTATATATCTCAACTTGTACGATTCGCTCGTGTATGTAACAATGTTTTAGATTTTAACGAGAGAAATTTATGTATTACTGAAAAATTATTACACCAGGGTTTTCGATATCACAAACTAGTCAAAACATTTACTAAATTTTATCATCGGTATAAAGACATCATTCGTAAATATAGCTCAACATGCAGACTTCTAATACGTTCAGGTATTTCACATCCAATTTTTTATGGTAATATTCTTTATAAAGCACAAAGGTGTCAGTATTCACCTCAGAAACTTACAAAACCTTTGAATAGACTTATTAAGAAGGGATATAATTACGATACTGTTGTCAAGTCATTAAAGATTGCATATTTTGGCGTTAATATTGAGTCACTGATAAGGTCTTTGCATCGGAACTAAACACATTATTTTTTTTAAAAACAGTTGTTGGCATGACACGGGTTATGTTCTTCTCATATATGTTATGATGGTATGATACTAAACCCCTAACGGGAAGGATTGTGCCTGATGTTCATATGATGAAATCATAATCTTTCAGTCAGTTTAATTGAAGTCTGGAGCTGGCATGTCAGGTAACTGCTAGTAGCCTGTTGTTATTTATGTATTTTTGTCATTTTGTTTATTTTCTTTGGTTACATCTTCTGACATCAGACTCGGATTTCTCTTGAACTGAATTTTAATGTGCGTATTGTTATGCGTTTACTTTACTACATTGGTTAGAGGTATAGGGGGAGGGTTGAGATCTCACAAACATGTTTAACCCCGCCGCATTTTTGCGCCTGTCCCAAGTCAGGAGCCTCTGGCCTTTGTTAGTCTTGTATTATTTTAATTTTAGTTTCTTGTGTACAATTTGGAAATTAGTATGGCGTTCATTATCAATGGACTAGTATATATTTGTTTAGGGGCCAGCTGAAGGACGCCTCCGGGTGCGGGAATTTCTCGCTACATTGAAGACCTGTTGGTGACCCTCTGCCGTTGTTTTTTATTTGGTCGGGTTGTTGTCTCTTTGACACACTCCCCATTTCCATTCTCAATTTTATTGTAGCTGGAATATAACTGCATTGTTTGTTTTGTTTTGTAAAAAGGTTTTGAAAATCTCATGTTACACACTGTAAGTGAAATGTTTTGGATTCTAACACTTCTTGATGAATACAAAGGGAATATTCCGACATCAGATACCAAAGAGACACTGAAAACGTCATTACAGATATAAAAACTGGCACAAATGCAAATAGTTCGTCAACCTTTGACAACGTATTAGCATATGGCTCTGTTTTTATTTGATTTTAATCTCAAAATATAAAATCGTTTAATTATATGATATAATCGATTTATTAGATTAGGATATATGTTGTAGATTGTTAATAGTTATCAAAGGTACCATGATTATAATTACGTACGCCAGACGCGCGTTTTGTCTACAGAAGATAATTCAGAAAATCGTGCGTTGTTGTCAATGTTAAAGAGATAAATGATGTGAATTTTATAATCTAAGTTTATTTAATTATTTTCTCCCGATTTACATGACTGAAATATGAAAACAAATCACAAAAATACGGATGTCAAGGGTGAATTATAAACATGATAAAGGGGGAGTCCATAAACACTTGGTGAAATTAAACGTTATCAACAAGCAAAACTAATGAATTACAACGGTCAAATACATTTTACCTGACTTGAAAACAGGGATGTTCATTGAAAATTGTGGGTGAAATTTTGAATTGATAGCTACACCATTGATAAAGATCAGATCGTCGTTTTTCCTGTCTGAATTGATTTACATTTGCCATTTATAGCTTGCTGTTTGGTGTGAGCCAAGACACCGTCTTGATGACTGGACTTTGACCTATAATTGTTAACGTTTAATCGTTCGTTTCGATTTTGGTTTACAGAACGAGCTTTGTGTTCCTGCGAAATAAGTTATAATTAATTGGATAAAAACCAATATGGTATAAAAACTCAAATGGTCCGGCCCGTAAATTATCAACCAAATATATTCTCATATAGTCCAAAATACTTGTCTGGTCCGGAACAATTATAAACAATCTTATTCCAGGCATAGATTTCGTTAGCCGTATTTGGCACAACGTTTTGGAATTTTGGATCCTCAATGCTCTTCAACTTTGTAATTGTTTGGCTTTATAAATATTTTAATATGAGCGTCACTGATGAGTCTTATGTAGACGAAACGCGCGTCTGGCGTACTAAATTATAATCCTGGTACCTTTGATAACTATATAAATGTTCGTTCTTATTTTCTGAATGTTATATAGCAAATTTACCTGACGATATTGGGATATCGGTATTAAGTCGGATCTTAACTTGCACATATGATTTGTTACAAACCGGTATTTTTAAAAATAAACTAACAAATGTCGAAATGTTCAGGACTTAATTAAATCTGTATTTGGGTAAGCAAACATACTATTTTTATTGCGTCTTACACTTTGAGAAGCAAATAATCTTTTACTACTTTATTAAAATATTGCGTAAAAAAAGAAATATTATTTACAGTGCGTTAGCTTTCATTAGTCTTCACATCCTATAGATTAACAACTTTTGGTTTTATTTATAATTTAGAATCTTCATTGAAGGTGGAGCACGAATGCACAGTTAATTAATAATAATGATGTGCCATTTGTATACAAGAGTGCCGATTCGAAAAAGATATGCCAGTATTGTCTCCCTTTAACAGGTTCATTATTTTGTAAATAAGAATAGGTTTCGGATATAATGTGAATACTTACAAAATGTATCAATTCAATATATTTCCGTTTTTGTTATTGGTGTATCAAAAACATTGATGTACGAATATAATTTCATAAATTTGTAATGTTTATAATGATTACATACCAATATAAAGAACCGTTCATCATTTTTGAATAGGACTATAAATGAAAGACAAATTAATTATCTCCCTTTCATGATAGATTGATTGGGAAATTAACCAGAGTTATTTAATATCAATCACAGAGAGGGACTAGCAAGCAATTTTTATTTGTAGCTTTTTTAACGTTAAAACACTTTTCCACTATAAACGATTGTTACTTTATACAAATATAAGGACTTTGTTAGCTAAATCTACAAATTTTATTAGATATTATGAATTTGTATTACAATGGATTAATATGCTATATTATGCGACACAACTTTACCGTTGGAAAACTTATAAGTGTTAACAAAAGTTACCACGAATACATACACTTCGTCAATATATCATTTACAACCTTTGATGTTCTAATTGTATTAGCAGTGAAGCCTTTGTGCGATCACATTTGATCGTTTAAGACAGAATGTATAGTAAAAGATACAGTTATCGAATAAGTGTAACATAATGAACATGAATATATATCAATTTGTAACATTCATCGCATACACTACGTCTATATTAACGGAATTTAAAATGAATAAATCGAATATTTCTTATATGAACGAAATCGATCTGAAAATCTTTTCGTCCAATTAAATCTGGATTATTGGAAAGGTTATTTTTGAAAAATTTTAGGTTTGTATCATAGGAATAATATTAGACTTGAGGTTTCGAATGCAAAAATGGTCTCAATATGTCTTTAGTAACATATCATAACTATGTGTATTTGTAACCTACTTGATTATATCTATGTGTTATAATTATAAGCCGAACGTACCCTTTTTATCTGATTACACTAAGAGCCTGTTGATTTTTTTTTTTTGAATGCCAATTAACTATGAATTTTTATATTCAATTCATAACACGGCAGCTGGCTCTATTGTAACAGGAACAGCAAACCTTATTGAGTAACTAGATTCAACAACGGATTTTGCTGGTTGTGTATTGCCTAGTATATGAACATCTATTTCAAACTGAAACTGTCATTTTGATACGAACAGCTCTTAAAATAATGATGAATACAAGATTTATTCATGTTGAATTTAGGGGCTCCCTGAAACCCGCTTCCGGTGAGCAATTTTTTGCTGCGTTGGTGATCAATTGTTGGTCTTTTTCTGTGTTCTGCTCTATGGTCTGGTTGGTGTCTCTTTTACATTTTTCTAATTTCAATTCTCAATTTTATAAAGTAATCATACAACTTTCAGACTTATCCACTTCAGTTAATTCAGTACTGCTCATACAATATCGCTTTCAGTCACACTTATTACCTTTACAAAACAACAACGTACTGAAATGTAAGAAAAACTATTGATGTATACTTGATTAGATGGAAAAATATGTTTTAACAGTGATAGATTTACTACAAAGAAATATATGAAAAAATTACAAGTTTTAGTTTAATTCTTTGAGCATGATGTTAAGATCTAAATGCAGTATTTTGTTTTTGTTTTTATTGTGTAGGTTGCTTTTATCTTTTACGGCTAGTATGTTGTTCTTCGACTAATGATTTGATTGCAACTTTAGCATCGTCAACTATATCAATCTGATATATCCTTCCAAATGTGGACAATAAATTGAACGATACCCATCACGTGACTGTCCCTTTCATGCCTTGACATATACTTGTCTTTTGGTAACAAGTAACGACTATGGTATTCCCATGTGTATTCCACCTACACACTTACAGTGTAGACGAAACGAGCGTCTGGCGTATTAAATTATAATTCTGGTATACATTTGATATAACCTTCCATCATTACCGAACTGAACAAAGAAATATCACGACGGGTGCCGTATACGGTGCAGGAAATGCTTACCCTTCCGGAGCATCTGATTTCACTTATTTATTATTTTTAACTGTTGATGTAAATGTCTTTTGGGTTTTTTTAGTCTTTGTTTACTCCTTGGTTTTGATTGTTGTCTAATTATAAAGACTATCTTAACCATAGTGTTAAATATTCAAGATCTGTGTGATGTATAGCACGTTTGACATTTACATTTCCTAGCATATCTACAAAACCTTGATTTTCGTGTTTTGAACCAATTTATCAAGACACATCATTTCCATTAAACCTACGCAATTCAATGACAGTATAGATGTAATGAAGACAAATGCAATTTTGCAGAAACCATTTATATGGCAAAAATCTTGCTGTAAAACCTTTTTGATGTTAAAGAGTGCCTTAGGGTAAACCATATGATGAATTGACGTAAAATTGTGTCCAAAAGATATCGCATTCGATATTGATTATATTGATGACATGTTCTCATTATTTTCGAATATAAAAGTTAATCATACATGTTATGCAATAAGACAATAACAATCAAAACCCAGGAGTAAACAAAGACTCACAAAACCAAAGGACATTTACATCAACAGTTATAAATAATAATTAAGAAACAACACAAACTCCACTAAAAACCGTGAGAGAAATCAGGTGCTCTGGACGGGTAAGCATTTCCTGCACCGTATAAGGCACCATGTAATAACAAGGAGGCTTGGACAACTGGATAAGAAAGACTTTTAAATCGTTCATCAAAAAACGCATTGATTTAAGCAATATGTTATACATGTTATACAAACATTTTTGTTCACACATACTACAATTGCAGTTCTGAAACGGAACAACGAAAGTTCATAACGCGTGATTAGAATGGTGCTAAGTAATTAATTGATTTATTTGTATCGAACACCACTTGTGAAAAATGTATTTTTCATGATTGTCAGTTTTTATAGGTGAATGAAGCCTTCAGAGAACCAACGAAGTTAGGTAGGAAAAGTCATTGTTATTTGTTAACATTTGTATGACTTTTGTGTATAATTGATCGATTAAAGAATTTAACAAAGATATACATTACTGCGGGTATTAATATCTACAAAAATGTATAAAGTGTATTTTATGGTAGAAAAGATCTTTTGGAAGAAATTAATTGATGTTTAACTTGTGATAAAATTAAATAAAATTCCAAGTACGCTATGATACGTTTATAATTGAGTGTATACATTAATAAATTCCCTAAAAATATTCTGTGTTCTTTAGTTATCCTTATCTAAAGGATTTATCCCAAATGAATATAAATGAAATGTAACATAACCAAGGTCGAATACAAATCGGTATTTCTTTTAAAAAAATTTAACAATGAAACATCTACCGATATATGTGTTCAGTTTTCTAGATGATACCGATTGGAATCAGGCATTTCAGGTGCATTTTGAATATTCATCATCGCAATCAAAAAGCAATATTTCTCAAAAGAAGAACTTTCGTATGAAACATACTGAATTAAACAAAAAATACCACTCCGAGTGTAAAGATATATTCTTGTTTCTCTATTTCTTAGTCGATTTATCATTTTCCTAACGTGTTGATTATGTTTATGTTATCAAAGTGTGTTTCGCTTAAACTCAGTTATTCATTGGTCAAACAGTTATAACGTCCCAATGCTTTAGTTTTTCCTATTGTGATGTCACAAACGAAAAAGGAGACTATTCCTGATGACATTACATAGGATTAAAACATCATTGATATAGTCATAATAATAAATAACTGTTAACAAAACTTTGAATATTTGAAATACAAAGGCTTGTGTACCTCAGGGGAAGATTACCTAAGCTGTATTTTGCAAAACCATAAGGATGTTATTGTCCTCAATACTCATCAACTTCGTACTTTATTTGGCCTTTTTTACTCTTAGATTCGAGCGTCACTGATGAGTCTTTTGTAGACGTTACGCGTTTTGCGCAAAAAAATAAGCAATGATAGTATCTATGAAAAATATATCTATTTGCAGATCCGTGGAAGAAAATAATTTGTTTGCATATATTTGGAAACTTATTCTGCCATCAACTATTGTATCACATTCTATGTAGATTATATATCCCAACCACTGTCCAGAAATCAAATTAATTCTACGTCATATTACAGTTAAAATAGCAAAGTCTCACTACAACCTCGCATATACTTGAGGCTAACTTCTAAACAACGATATTGCATTTCAGTGTCGTGGTTTTATTAACTTTCTTAGGCAAAAATCATTTTTTGTTTCTTTATTCATCAGACTCTAAAATTTAAATGTTCTTATGATATAAGGTTTTACTGTGTCATTTATTTTTACATTCAATAACAATTGTCATAAATAATGTAGTTTTATATCTAATTTTAAATTATTTTCTATAAGGAAATGTGTACTTCTAAACCATAATAAGGAATAACATGCAAAAATACCTATAAAAGAGGGACGAAAGATACTAAAGGGACAGTCAAACTGACAACGCCATGGCTAAAAATGAAAAAGACAGACAGAAAAACAATAGAACACATGACACAACATAGAAAACTAAAGAATAAACAACACGAACCCCACCAAAAACTAGGGGTGATCTCAGGTGCTCCGGAAGGGTAAGTTATAAATGATGATGGAAAAGGGATAGGAAACATCGGATCACTGTTGTTATTGACAAAATTAATAAGTCGAACAAATAATTTAATATTAATGAAACATACAGTTATTCTTGCATGCAAGTTGTCACTTGATGTAGTTGGCGAGCTTAGGGAAGAAGATTTTGTTGACACGTTACTGCAATATTACACTCATGTTACAAACGGCCGAATTTTAGTGTTGCGTATCTGTCGTCGCCTTCGTAAAATTTCTAGCAACAAAAAAGTTGATATAACAGCAATGACTGCAAATATTGCTGTGCATAAGGAGACTATCACAGCTATCAAATATGTGCTTAAAACACTATCATCGGCCGGTATCTCCTCGTACATAAATGGGAATATCAAACGGTTGTTAATTGGTTCTACTGCAGTAGTCTCGTTTTGAGTTGAAGTGTTTGACGTTAAATAAAACAGTAATCCAAGTTTTGGCACAGATTGAGCAGATTGGTTAATCAGTGTATTATTTTGTGACTGTATAACCGTGGAATAAGAAACGGTAACGTTCTCAATATAAGCACCAGAAAAGTGTTTTATAGGATGTGTTGAAGATACAATGTCATTTAGCACAGAAGTTTGTTCCACTAAGGTGTTTGTCGGAACGCTAGTTTCCTGGTTAAAAGTAGATGTTTCCGAAGATGCAAACATATCGCAATTCATATTGTCTATTCTGACTGTCTGGTAATATCTACCATGGCTCAAATTCAAATAATAAAATATAAGGTGTGCAGAACTATTTTCTGATTGCACAAAATAGATGCCGTCTGATAAACCACTGATTTCAAAACTGGCAGTCGTTCTATTTTGATCTACATCTGATGTATTGAATGAACGAACGATTGTCTCTTCGATATTATACATATTGACACGACCGATGCCATTTTCGGTTACAAGGTAACCACAAACGTTGTTGGTGCAATTCAAAATCGTTACATATAGACAATCATTAAATAGTTCTGATGGGAAAACACTGAAAACATTCGTTGCTGTACGATTCGTGTCTGTTTTTAGTTTATAAGTGCTAAAGACTGAGACATGTGTCGAAGAAGTCATGTGAACGTCACGTGCATGAGACACATTTATTATTTTACGTTCAAAAGCTTTTAAGTTAATTGTCGTCAGTTCATCCGGCAAATGTAACTTTAATAGGCCATCTTCATAACCTATAAGTAGAAAACAGAGTTTGTTACATTTCAAAGTGTCATATTCAAATGCATTAACGTTTGCCATTTAATAAATTATCCAACTGCATATAGAATTTCCTATTTTGATGCCATGTTTTTGTCTGTCAATTGCTTTTTGATTACATCGTGACAAAAACATTTTAATTCGTTGGAAATGTAGCTATTGAGTTTCTAAGGCATGTGTACCAAACCATGTTTTTGAATGTAATAAAAAGTATTTAAGAGTTATTTGTGTTGCAGTCTTTTAAAAATTGTTTGGATGTTATTGTATTACTTTATAGTTTGAGTAAATATTAAGGGTTTTCTCCTATTCTTTTTAAAATAGATATTTTCATTGGACGACAGCCAGAGCAAATAAGCCAGTCTATGATTATTTAAGACGGATGGTTGCTTCCTATTTTCCTCTAAAAATGCTACTGGTGAAATTGAAAGGGAGTATTTTTACATGTTGTTTATAAAAAAAAGAAAAGAAAATTTATTGAAATCTAAAGCATTTAATTCATAACTAAAGAAACATTTCATATACAGTTTGATATACTTAGTATGATCTATTGCGCAAAATTCACTATTCGTTTTATGGTCACATAAACAAAATATACTTCAATACTGTGTAGGTAGGGTCTTCGATTGCTACTTCGTGAACAATAGGTTTATTGGCCACATATATTCTTGTATGACTTTCACAAAAAATTGAATACAACCCTTTTTATCGCATCGTCTTTTAGGGGATTTCTAACAGTGATCAACACGAAAGGGGTGATAGCAAAATGTTCCATAAAAGACTAATATCTGCAACAAAGTGCTAGACGAAAAGCAGAAAAAATACTCTATTCATCCCCCGTTTGTCGACAGAACAAACACGTTGGATTACTAAAACAAACCGAATAAGTAAAACTACAAAACACTTAACAGAAAAAGTAAAAATTGAGCAACACAGACTCAAAAATTAAGTATCAACATGGTTAATCATGTGCTGCAAGACTTGCGGTATCCGTCGACTTGATGGCCATTGTTAATAAAAGAAATCAAGTTATACATCGCATTCGTTGATGTCCAGAGCTGCAAAAACAAATGGACTTTGCTACAAGTGGATACTCTTAGTTATTTGTGACAAAAATATACCGGTATCATAACGGTCATTATGGCGTCCATAAAACTTCAGGCAAGACACATTCAGCTTGAATACGGACTCTTATATATCAGGCAGTTCCATGCAGCATACGCTCATGAACAACATTAAGATTGAAAAAAAATGTGTAGGTACTTGTGGAATTTAGCTGCATAGCTTTGAATGTTCATAAAAGGAAACTGAAATATTTTTTTCTTGTTACGTTAATTTCTTTAAATCTGTCCCCTCTAAAAAAAATTTAATTTTCAATTGTTAGTCATATCAAAATGTGGAACTTGATGGCAAATGTTACAATGCTAGCTTCCCTTCATCTATTTAAAGTGCTCTCTTTTTGAATAAAAAAACTCAATTCAACCAGAAGGACCAAAATACAAAAAAAACTCTCGTACTCTTTAACATGAAAGGGATCAATGTCTTTTTCTACAGATGTTTTAGAAAATTTCAGTAGGGAGTCCACGTATTGTATATCAATAATGATAAACTGCTATTTAGTGATATTATTTTAAAAGACAAGCATAGCTTGCTATTCTATCAACTACACAATACTATTCCAACTGATAAGCCCCGTTGGTTTGAAATTTTGTTTTATTAAGTTTTGAGTGTTGGGTCTATAAAGGACTCACCTAAAACTTCCAAAAAGGCACTTTCTACATCAGTTATATGTATCATAAATTCCTCTCCGTTCTTCTCAACAGGAGGAATCATTTCCCAAAGAATATCGTCAGTTTGATCACAGACAGTGTTTCTGCTTATATCTACGTTACTATAAATAATTCCGATTTTACCCGATGCATTTATCTGATAAACATCGGACAATTCCGGATCAAAAGTTACAGTATTCCCAACATCAAGTCTATGAGCTTCAATCACAGTGTCATTCATACTATTGATAGTCACGTTGGTGTCAGAATCAGTTCCATAAATTGTAATAAAATAATCTTTATCAGAGTAAACTATGTAATTCCGTCCTAACGAATTTGAATTAAATATGTGTAGTACGTCACCGTACATGCGGTGAATCTGTGCCGATACTGTGTAATTGACGTTCCATGTAAAAACTGAAATAAAAAAAAACATTGTCAAAATTTGAATAACAAAATGACCAAACTGCAAGAAAATTTCAAATAATGAAGTCCATTATCAAATGACAAAGCAAAAGCTCATACACTTCAAACGAATGGAAATCAACTGTCATAGTCATGACTTGGTACATGAATTTCTTTTGTGAGTTTAAACGTAGTTTTTTAACCTCTTATTGTATGACAGTTACATAGAAATCAATTATAAGACATCAGTGAATTACAAATGTACAGAACAATGTAAATGTAAAGGTAGTAAAGAAAGTAAAGAAATAATATAATAGTAAGCAATTACGGAAATATTGTGAATGTGAAGAAGTGAGAGAACTTATGTAAAAAAAAAAAAAGAGGGACGAAAGATACCAAAGGGACAGTCCAACTCATAAATCAAAAACAAACTGACAACGTCATGGCTAAAAATGAAAAAGACAAACAGAAAAACAATAGTACATATGACACAACATAGAAAACTAAAGAATAAACAACACGAACCCCACCAAAAACTAGGGGTGATCTCAGGTGCTCCGGAAGGGTAAGCAGATCCTGTTCCACATGTGGCACCCGTCGTGTTGCTTATGTGATTACAAATCCGGTAAATAGTCTAATTCGGTAGGTCACATTCATGAAAGGGAAGGGGATTGTAGTTACGACGTAAGAAACATATCCGATATGTTATGTAAATGAACAGCAATAACAGAACTAATGCAAGTTAAGGAATCAGAGATGTAATGTAAATGTGACGGAATTACATAAATAATATTCATGTGAATTACATAACTGATGTACAGGCAAATTACTGACATTATCTAATATAAAGGAAGTCAAGATATAATTGAAATGTGTATTACAGAAATATTGGTACATTTAATATGAAGGAATTAGAGATACAATGTTGATGAAGGAAAGCAATTACAGAAAATTTTAAAACGGGAAGGCATTGCATAAATAATGAAAATGAAACGCATTTGTTGAAATAGTTTAAATGTGAAAGAATTACAGAAATTATGTAAATATTACAGAACTATAGGTACGTGAGGCTAATGATGATACGAAGATTTATTCTATCAGTCTCAAAAGCTTTTATTTATTAAAATTCTAGTAGAAACCTTCAAGAGTCAAAAATCACATTGGATAGGTGTAAACACGTGGACAACCCAGCATGTTGTTATGAAATTATTTTCAGATTTTTGCAAGAGGTACTTTCGTTCCTTGAACCAAGATGGTTCCAGAAACTAAGCAACCAGGCTATAAAAATCCCCAACACGACTAAGCGTAAAACAATTCAAATGAAAAATTTGACGCCCGATTTATATCAAATTATCAAATAAACAAAAATGATATACAGAAATAAACAAAAACTACTGATTTACACGCTCCTGACTTGGGACATACATATACAGAATATGGGGGGTTTAACAATTTAGGATTTTTTTTACAGCTATACACAAGGTTACCAAATGTAGTTACTGATCTGTTAGATGCATGCACTTTTAGAAACATTCACTACTTCATCATTGTCACATAAAAAAATGTTCCTGTCTAATAAATGTTAAAAAAAAAAGATGAATACAAAATAATGAATTTATGACATTTTGTATGACGTATAGTTTACAACTGCTTTTTCCACCTAATCGAGTACAACCTTGAAGATTATTCATGTTATTTTCCAAGTGATTTCAGAGGGAAAAAAACGCCGTTGAATAAAGTCAGTTCATGTGTACACTTTTTTATTCAACGGACGATGTGTTTTGGTTTTGAATGAAAACAACGTCCATTGATTATAAATAAATGTCAATTTACCGGAATAAAAAAGTCATTTATCTAAATCTCTGTGGGAATTAGTTTGTATCCTTTCTGGTTTTGGCTTTCGACAGCAAATACGTGTCTTCCAGATCGAATAATTATGTTAAAAGACAATACCGTATAATTTTCCTACCTTCGTCGCATTCAAACCTGATTTAATTATAATTGATACAGCAGTCTTACTGGTCCTTTTAATGGATAATGTTTAGCCCATGAAAAAAGTTTTCATTTAATTGGGTCTTGATAGATTAATTGATGTTGGTTTGCCATACACTGACCATTAATTGGGGTTCATTTGGGACACGATCCAATTATTGTTGACGTAAAAGGCTATTTGATATCCAAATGATTACTAGTTAAAAAAGATTGTTCATGTGAAGAAACTACTAATTCTCTATTTGGTTGTTATCTATTTATCATGTTTTTATCTGTTTTTCTTTTCAAATCCCAAATGATCAAACAAATTATGATTTGTTTTGTAATATAATCCTTGCTGACATTTTGGGCATGATAAGGACATCGTAGTTCTAAAATGATTTCATATAAATGTGCATGAATCTTCCTATATCTATGAATTAGTTCCGATCCTAAAGACTGTCTAAGCATTCCAAATATGAGAATTAATTAAACTTCATATCAAAATGCTACATTTTGAAATGTTAAAACGGAGAGATAATTTGCTCTGCCCCATAGCATATACTCTTTAAATACCATTCACAGAGACGCTTAATCAAGTACCAGTGTGCACTTCCTTAAATTCGGATTACTGTAATGTAAAAGACAAAATTATCTTTAAAATTTAAAATGTTATAGACAGAAAAAACAGGACATTCAGTTTGCTAAGATAAGAAATACCTATCTGAGATGGTGATAGAGCTGATTATTACCTCTTGAAAAGACATTGTCGACCTCAGCTCCGCCTCGGTTGACAATATTATCTCAGATTAACAATCTGCTATATCTCTTTTTCGGCTATGTGTAATTTGTATAAATCATCCCATAATCTACTAGTATATCATTATAAGACCTCTTTTAAATGTGTAACAACACTAAGATAGACCAAGCAACAACAAACAAAACTGGGATGTTTCAATATATATAAACTATAGTATAATGTTAAAGAAAATTCATCGTTTTATTTTCAAGTTTTAATTGTTCTCCTGGAGGGATTCAAAATTGAGCTGTATATACAAAGTATACGTTCGTTTGAGACATCATCAATCTTAAACCCAAACAAAATCAATAAAAATAATGTCCTAAAGACGAAGACAGATTTGAGTGAAAAATTACCTTTCTCTTTTACATTAGTATTCATGTGCCGGGGAAACGCGACATTTCCCGTCAGCAATTCATAAATGACTGCTAGTTACTGAATTGTTTTTATTCAGGAAAAATGATCAACATCCGGATGTTGATAGCTAGGATAATTCATAACACATTGTTGGTTAACCATTTCCCCGTGAAATCAGGATTGTATGGCATAATGTCAAGTCTTTCATCTTTCGCTTCTCTATTGAATTATCATGTAGAACTGATTTAAATGAGGCATTAAAAATTCTAAATCTAATCACTCGAAGACATTGATGTATGTATATGTCTGTAAATGGTAATTTCTGTGTCAAAAAAATGTAAAATATTAGGAATAAAGAATTTGTAATCGATTTGGTTTATTTTATTTTAACCTAATTGTTTAGATTGAAACTTTAAAATATGTTGGATCGCAATAGCAACGTAGCATATGGCAAAGAAAATTGAAACAATAATTCTGTGGTACTTAATTCATAAAAATAAGGACGTGGAGAGGGGTTTCAACTACCTTGACTACACATGGGGGTCCCACACGGCCGGTATTAAAAGTAATTCCAGGTATTAAATTGTAAACTCAATTCATTAATTGGTACCATTAAACACAATCTAGTAGATGTTTCGACACAAAGACAAAGACTGAAAACAAGGTTTAGTTAATTTGTCTGTAAAAAGACGAAGCGCTATTGAAATGTACTGATACAACTTGATTTTTAATATACAAATAGTTTATCTTTTAAATGGCCTACAAAAAACTAACTGGGGACAATACATCATTATAATAGCATTTATAAGCAAAACTGAGAACCTCAGCCAACCGCCTCCCGCCTCCCTACAATACGCTTTGTATTTTGATAATACAATGGGTTTGAAGGTTCTGCAATTGCCTGTGGATCAGGTATTTATGGTTCGTCAATAGGACCTAAATTCAGTCCGGGGCTTAAATGATGGGCTCGCATTCTAAATCTTAAGCTTTCCGTCTAGCGTTTATATAAACTGATGTTGTTCGTCCCTTTTTTTCTTGATTTTTCAAATGATGTAATTGTTATTTTTTTTTTAAATGAAATGTCTTTATTGTAACAAATAAACTAGTACAACATGTATGAACAAAGTTATACAGAAGTGCATATATTCACACAAAGGAAGTATTAAACAATAAAACAACAATTGAGTATATAATGGTGTAACGATTGGTTGAACATAAGTAATTATCTAATATTAATGGAATCTAATTTGTTCTTGCAACAACCATTTGTGGTGTTTAAATCAAAATTCGATCGTCTCTTTTCTTTTAATGTTGTCCTTTTGACAGACTAAATTTTCCTTAAGTTTCGAAATATGCCAACGACGGACATATCATTTTTAGTTGGTTCGTTTCCTAAGCATCTGAACATATCAGATTTCTAAAGTTTCCTTTTATCTCTAATGACAGAACATGTTTGATACATTTAACTAAACTTCATCGCAACTGTTATAATATAATATCTTTAAACGAACGACTTTCTTCTTTTAAGATGATTAAATATCATAGCTAACATTATTTCTACAAACCTTTTGAAGCATTGAAGCCTAGATACTGTTTCAAAGGCATAACAAATGGTGTTTTGTCTAAGATATTATCGTAGGATTCGTTGTAATTAGTTGTCATGGTAGCGTATAAAGCTGTTCTCGAGAAAGACATCATGTTGAATTCAATTACCATATCACAATCTTCAGTGCCATCTGAGTACATGGGAAATGTAAACTTGTCATTCAAATTGTTGCTCTGGCCTGGAAATAGAAAAATGAAAAAAATTAAGATTCCTATGAAGGGATTTGTCAAACTGAGTAATATATATATTATATATATATATATATATATATATAGATTACACAAATGCAACAAGTTTGTTATCATATTTCTCCACTCGAGACAATTGAATCTAGATATTAAGGGCGCGAGGCTTGCCGAACTTTTTAAATATTTAAATTTAAATGTTGAAAGTAGAGCTATCATAATACACTAGTTGTTGAGGTAGAATCTGTTTCTTTATAGGTTTTTTCCTTCCTTTTCTAAGATTTTTTTGGAGGCGACAACATCAGGCATGGTCGCCTTTTTTCAGGACGTCACAATAGGAAATTCAGAAAATATCAGGAAACATTCAACTTCATTATTAAATTTCGACCCACCATTCGCTGGGAACAGATTTTTCACTAGTGAGGAGAAACGTGTTTTCACTTCGCTCAAGAAATGTGAAAATAGCACAAAAATTAGAAAAGTTGTCATTCATTTTGTTGCTCTGGTTATTGAAATAGAAAAATGAAAAAAATGTCAGGTTCCCTATGTGTAAGGTATTGTCAGACTGAGTTCGAAATTGGTTATATTTGTATAATTCTAATCTTTCTTAAATGTTCTTGTTCAAATCATTTTATTTGTTTGTCAAACTGAGTAAGAAAACTTGTGATTCATATTGTTGCTCTGACCTGTTAAGAAAATATTTCAGATTCCTGTGAAGGGATTTGTCAAACTGAGTAGGAAAACTTGTGATTCATATTGTTGCTCTGACCTGTTAAGAAAATATTTCAGATTCCTGTGAAGGGATTTGTCAAACTGAGTAAGAAAACTTGTGATTCATATTGTTGCTCTGACCTGTTAAGAAAATATTTCAGATTCCTTTGAAGGGATTTGTCAAACTGAGTTAGAAAACTAGTGTTTTATATTGCTGCTCTGGCCTGTTAATAAAAAAAATTAAAATATTTCAGATTCCTATGAAGGGATTTGTCAAACTGAGTAGGAAAACTTGTGATTCATATTGTTGCTCTAGCCTGTTAATAGAAAAATAAAATATTACAGATTCTTGTGAAGGGATTTGTCAAACTGAGTAAGAAAACTTTCGACTCAAATAGTTGCTCTCGTATGGAAACTGAACAATGAAACATTTCAGATTCCTCATTGTAAGGCTTTATTTTATTTTCGTACTTTATATCAATATAATTGTTTTAAGTGTGATTATCAGCGCATATTATTTTGTAATAAGGGTTGCTTGTTATACGTTTGCTGAAAATGGATTCAAAGATGATTTATTTTTGCTTTCTTTCGTGTGATTTACTAGAGTGTACAAGATGCTAGCTGCACGTTTAAAGCAAGTTCTGTTTTATTTTTATATAAGTGATTGTGTATGTTGTTACAGTATTAGTATATCCATGAGAAAAATACAATATTCAGCGTTGATTTAAACTAATTCTACATATGAAATTTAATATTTACGAATTTGCTATTCATTATGTCAATGTCAATCGAACTTAAACCCTTCTTACATGTTGCTTAGTACTTGGGGTCAATTATAAATAAATCAAATTACTTGATTTCTCGTTCTCTTGTTACATCGTCAATAAGGTATTTATAAATTAATCAAAATTTGTTCTTCAACTATCAATCAAAACTATACATTCTTTCTCGATCTTATAATCTAAAAGTCAAATATTGTTCTATTGATTGGTTTCCACGGAAACGTGTGTTGATTCTTTTAAATATATATAGAAATGGTTTACTTAATGAAGCAATCAATAAAACCAAAATATATTTACATGCCAAGTGATTTTATTCTCAAATAAAATTACGGCTTAAAATGATCAAAGCTGACTTCTCTGCTTACAATCTCATTATAGAATCTGTAATACAGATAATCGGCCTTATTAGTCTATGAACAGGAAATTAAAGTATTGTAGCATACAATTTGACTAATAACAGTACGTCAATACAGCACAGATACATGTATTTAATTGCTGCTCATTGCGCTTATGTCATTCATTGCGTTAGTGCAAACAAATGACATATTCAAATTCCTTCACTTCCGAATGAATTGATTTTGTTTCCTTGATTTTCACTGTTCTATGTTGTGCTGTCTCCTATGGCAATCACTTTGTTACTGATTCGATCAGCGATTCTCACTATCATTATTCGTAGGAGTAGGTCTTCGTTTCACATTGCCCTGTGGATGTGTAACCTTTTGCGCTGGCATTTCGTGATTTATCGACAATGCGTTTTTCATTTAAAAGTGAAATCATAACAATACTGAACTCCTAGGAAAATTCAATCGTAGAGTCCATATTTCAATGGCAAAATTAAATAAAAAAACACACCAAACGAATGGACAACAACTGTCATAAAATTTGTTTGACATTTTGTCCTTGTTTTTCGAAGTTTTTGGTAATTATATTAGTCTTATGATTGTTCACTGCTCTATGTTGTGTTGTCTCCAATAGCAATCACTTTGTTACTGATTCGATCAGCGATTCTCATTACCATTATTCGTGGGAGTAGGTCTTCATTTCGCATTGCCCTGTGGATGTTTAACCTTTCGCGCTGGCATTTCGTGATTTCTCGACAACGCATTTTTCAAAAGACATTTGACATTTTGCCCTTGTTTTTCGGAATTTTTAGTGATATTCATAGTCCTGCATGTTTTTTATATCTAGCTCTATATTGTGTTGTAAATTGTATCTAACGGCAATAACTGTGTTACTAATTAGATCAAAAATTCTCAATACAATTATTCGTGGGATGATGTCTTCTCTTCATGTTGCCCTGCAGATATTTAACCTTTTGTCCTGGATTCCATTGGTTTCCCGAAATTTGTATTTTGTACATGATATTTCATTTTTCGTCATAGTCTTCCGAAATTTTAGCGGATGTCTGGCATTTTGTACTGGTCTTTCATAATTTGGCGACCTTACCTAATCTTGTGTGCATGTTCAAACTTTTGATCCGTTCTTTCTAAGATTTGATGACCTTACAATGTCCTACGCATTTAAGTATTTATTGCAGCTTTTTCGTGTTTATTCCATACCTTGTACAATAGTGCATTATATATGTTAACTATTTTGATGACTGTATTCCGGAAGGCAAGAGAATCGGATATTTTTTTTTCCGCAGAGAAAAGTAATACGTATTGTTAAATCAAAATTAAGTTTTGAAAGTTTTTGCTATTTATATATGTTTTCTCTAATGTTGAAAATATAAAAGGGTTTGGATGGGGTTTAAAGAAAATAGGAAGACGGCAAAATAAATATCTTGTATTATTTTAATTTCAATTTCTTGTGTACAATATGGAAATTAGTATGGCGTTCATTATCACTGGACTAGTATATATTTGTTTAGGGGCCAGCTGAAGGACGCCTATGGGTGCGGGAATTTCTCGCTACATTGAAGACCTGTTGGTGACCCTCTGCTGTTGTTTTTTATTTGGTCGGGTTGTTGTCTCTTTGACACATTCCCCATTTCCATTCTCAATTTTATCATATAGAGGAAGTTCAATAGTAAAATTATTGTCATGGGAATATAACAAAATAAGCTTTCTTCAAAATAAAGAAAAAAGCCTTATAAGTTTAAAGAATACAGAAAACTAGACCCCCTATTAAGACCTTCATTTAAGTGTAAGCAATCGAACAAATGCAGAAGCAAACCAACACGAGACGGACGGACGGATGGACAGACGGACGGACGGATAAACACTATGATCATTATACCCCCTCATATTTTAAGATTACACACCTATCGCAGGTTGCTTAAACTAATCATTTCCTTTGAGTTCAAATAAAACATCTCTCAATAATTCCTAAATGAATTTTCAGTGGGTGCTTGTTAAAACCATACTTAAACCTTAACACGTAATTACACATTTATTTAGAAACTAAACTCCTTAAGACAAGAAACAAGAAAAAAAAATAATGTTTTCATTTATAAATCAATACTTTAGCACTGATTTAAATGATAGCGTACTTAATACTACCATGTTTATGTTTAATTCATACCTAACTAATGAAATCAACTCAATAATATTCTCTGTTTTATCGACAAATTAGGAAATGTGTCAAGTTTCCTATTGAAATCAGTAAATGAAGTACATGTAGGTGATCGTAGTATTGGTTTTACACCATGCTATCACGTCTGAACAGGTTGATATTATTTGTTCTCTCAGATATTTTTATTGATATGATGTTGTTTACAAAAATGCTTCTGAACTATGTGCGCTTATATCAAATTTAAGATTCAAGTTATTGGGGGGGGGGCGTATGGGGGTCAGTCATGCCAGTATCATGAGTATGTTCAGACGGTTTCATGACTTATTTGACAATTACGAAATATAGTGACAAGTGCTACATTAGATGTATCAGAGAACCATTATAATTCGCGTGTATGACTTGCAACCAACGATGTGTACGTTAACCGACAAAAGAAAACATACGTCGCTAGTGGGAAATGATAAATTATATTCTTACGGTGCAGCAGAGTTCAAATTCCATATTTTACAGGAATTCAGGTAGTTCGATTATTCTAGTTTTCTAAATATTATTTCATATCTATCTTGTTTGCTAAAGGTGTTAATCTTTCAACGGGCATTTAATCTGAAAGGCAGTGTTTAAGCATGTTAAATTGATGTCCATGCAATAAGGAAATAAAATAGAAAAAAAAGTATACATACCTTTTGTGAAATTTGCAAGCAAGACCAGTGCAATGAAGCTTAGTCCCATAGACAGTACCAAACGCTCATTCGAGTTTACTGAAAGAAAATACAAATAATATAATATTATCATGATAGTTTAACACACGCTTATGTATATACACTGCAATACTGTCAAGGGAAATAATTTCAGTAAAACCGATAACCACCAGTAAAGCAGGGGGGGGTTAGTTTAACAATGACTGTGGTCATACTTTGTCTAGCTGCCAGTAGTAGCGTGCACAGTTTTACTCTGCTTTTAAAATACATAATATACCACCATTATAATCCTTGTTTAAGTTAGTAGTCGTGCTGTTAGTAGCTTTTTATTGTGCTGTTTAATGACACGACAAATGATCTAGAAAGGTTTCGTTTCAAACCATCTGTTGTTCCTTTTTCTTAGTCAAGTGTATATTAATGAGAATTATGCAGATGTTGGTGGTTACATGTACTTCTATCATTTTTCTGTATGTTTCTAACATTTTGAAATTCTAACAGCAAATCCATGTCTTAAATAGTGTATGAATAAAACAACAAAACAGAGATCTAGTTACAAGAAAAGAGATACAACAGGTGTCAAGTAAATATCACACGTCTAAGAAAAATTGACAAGCAAAACACAGCAACTTAATGAAATGAAATACAAAACAAAACAAAACAAAAAAACAGAAGCAGAAGCAGAAAAATTACATCCAGAGTTAATCAGTCAAGCAAGTTTCTATATGATATATCAAGGTGTTAAACAACTTAAGCCAAATTGAGGGGTTGAACTAATTTTGAAGATTTCAGCATTTCATTAAATTCCATTCATTTGAATTAACACTGTCAAATATCCTCCAACAAAATGTAAATTATAGGTCAACTATTCGTTTGTTCTATAAGATACCTTTTAAAGGCAAAAGCATAAACGGAATGTTTTACTACTACTATAGGATATCCTTGTTGTTTTAAGGTTTGATTGGTCTTCTGTAATCAATTATTCTCTTGATTATTGAATCTCAATATAGCAGGAAGATAAATTTTTTCATCATTCATTGTAGCTTCCTTGTCCTATTTTAAGTTATCTTTTTTTTAGATTAATGAAACACGTCTTCCGAGTGCAAGTGATCGTATTGTGTATAAAGTATTGTACTCGATCACATTTTATATTAAAACTTTTAGAAAATCTATTTGATTTGTTGAATAAACAACAAGATGCATACTGTAAACGGGTAATTAAAATATACATTTTTGTTTTATTGCATTGTATTTGCATTTGAGTTACACTTAAATATCGTGTTCAAAGTAATTAAACGCCCAGAAATGTGTTTCATAAGTTCGCTTGGAGTAAGGTTTTAACTATTGCTTTTTGATAAAGGCCATGACTTTTCTGCGCTTCGAGATGACAAAAAGCAATAAAAAGGCTGTTCGTTTGATATGGATTTGTTCTAAGAGTATCGGATGTGTAGATAGAATCATAACACTATATTCATTCTTTTCCTAAACGAAGTAAGAGTCAAAAGTAAAATGTGTCAAATGTATTGGACCTTTGTTCAAGCGTGAAATGAAAATAAATTAAATATATTTGTGTTTCTTCCTGGGCTGTTTACCATGTTGAATGTGTCAAAGAGACAATAACCCGAGCAAAAGGGCAGAAAACAGCCGTAGTCAACCAATTGGTCTCAAACAACTCAAGAAAATCCCGCACACGGAGTCTAGCTTTTGCAGTTAGCATTTATAACTTCTGACAAACAAACCTGTACGAACAGTGAAGTTCCTACACTACAAGGTTTGGAACGGAAGCGTTTCTTTTTAAAAAAATGTCATAATCAACATAAAAGACAATAATATTCCTCATAAAGTTGGCAAAATTTTTCACTCACATTGAAGATAATCGATTACTGTGTATACCTCGTTGACCTCGTTGACTTAATATTCCTACCTCTTTTCTAGATATTCATATTTGCTGTCTTAGATGACTTTGATTATGAAGAAGAGGAAATTTAAAATTCTATACTCATTAGACACATTTCAATTGACTAATTGATATAAAATTTCAAAGCGGTGTTGAATTTTGTGTTAGAAAGCTTTCTCCAAATTCTGATTAAAGCATGTCATCAGTTGTTTTAATTTTTATGAGAGGGAAATATTTGTAAAGATCTGCCTCTTTTAGAGATTGCGGCACGTTCCTTGCACGTTACGAACCCTAGCAACAACCGTAGGTGGCCTGTTGTAAGGCAAAATTTCTGTCCAATTCAAATTAACTCCACTTTTTCAGTTGCAGTCTTAATTTCCCCAACCTGCATCCCTGGCGGCTTCTATTACAGGACAAATATATACGACGGGTGTCAACTGTGGAATGAATCTGCCCACCCTTCCGGAACACCTGAGATCACGTGGAGTTTGTTTTTGGGAGATTCGTTGTGCTCATATTTTAGTTTCGTTGTGCTCATATATTAGTTTCGTTATGCTCATATTTTAGTTTCGTTGTGCTCATATATTAGTTTCGTTGTGCTCATATTTTAGTTTCGTTGTGCTCATATTTTAGTTTCGTTGTGCTCATATATTAGTTTCGTTGTGCTCATATTTTAGTTTCGTTGTGCTCATATATTAGTTTCGTTGTGCTCATATTTTTAGTTTCGTTGTGCTCATATTTTAGTTTCGTTGTGCTCATATATTAGTTTCGTTGTGCTCATATATCAGTTTCGTTGTGCTCATATTTTAGTTTCGTTGTGCTCATATATTAGTTTCGTTGTGCTCATATTTTAGTTTCGTTGTGCTCATATTTTAGTTTCGTTGTGCTCATATATTAGTTTCGTTGTGCTCATATTTAAGTTTCGTTGTGTTTTGTATACTGTTGATTGTCTTATTGTCATTTTTTGCAATGTGTTTTATAATTTTGTTTAATAACACGTGAGTTTGCTAATCCCTCTGGTAGTTTTTGTCTCTCTTTTCTTAAACGATTTCAGTTACCAATAAAGTTAAAGACAATTTTTTTTTAAGGTTTAAGTATGTTTTTTTCTTCTATTTTAACTATAACTTGTTCGTGGAAAAAACATTTTTCACAAACATATCTCTTTCTTTTAATATAATCATCAAAAAGATGCCAATCGAATTATATTCCTTTGTTAAGCAAGCTGTTAAACCCCTTAGGAGATTATGGAGACTTACATCTGCGAGAAAATATAATTCCATTGATGTGGGGAATTTAAATCATACAAAATTCAATTTAAAGTAGGATATCTGATGATTGCTCTTATAAATTGTGAGGCTTCATTGTCGTCTTATAGATAAGTAGAAAGAATAAATGATTTCATTCGCGCCAATTTTGAATCGATATCAATTTGAACAACTTCAAGATCATGATGAAGACTTTCATCAATAATTTACATACTCTTATATTCAAATAAGTGGGAGCTATTAATAAATGGCAAACAATTATCTCATTTTCCCACGTTCATGATAATAACTATGTAGGGCACAATTCAGGTATTTTAATTCCAGAAAAGATGAAATTCTTATTATATAGCTGCCAATCATTGGTATGATTTTTCTCATTGTTGATGGCCCTACAGGAAATACCCATAGTTTGTTAGTTGCTGTGTCTCTTGTTGAAAGTTGTCTCATTGGAAAGCATAACACATCTTGTACTATGTATTTTCCCTTCCGATTTGGTTTTTACTTTTGTCACTTTACAATGTAATTCAAAGGGATCTGGGATTTATCTTTTTACATGTTTCTTTGACAAAGGTCAAAAGTCAATAAGTCAGAGGTGAATATTACTGTAACGTGAGCCAAGGCTCCGTGTTGAAGACCGTACCTTGAACTATAATGGTTTATTTTTATAATTGTGACTTGGATGGAGAGTTGTCTCATTGGCACTCACTCCACATCTTCCTACATGTATATCTAATGACTTCTCAGACAATTGTTTTTGTCTTGAGTTTTTTACATCGATAATTTGATGTTTGCTGTCGTCTATTGCCAAACAATGTTTATAATCATGTATCAATAATTCAACAACAAAATTACCAGAAGACAATTTGAAGTCAGTAACAGACGACAAGTGTTTACCTTTAATTAAATATAAAAAAAGATGTGGCGTAATTGCCAATGACACAACTCTTCACACGAGACCAAATAACAAAGATTAACAAATGTAGGTCATCGTTCGGCCTTCAATAATGAGCAAAGACCATACCGATTTTAAAATTTCCTAAAAGCTATGAAATATCTGCCGTCAACACTTAATTTCAGAAATGAGATCAAACACAAAACTAAATTTAAGACAAATGTTGCCACAGTACAAGCATTGGAACAAACACAAACAGCGTTGTTGTCCATATATCTTCTACCTTCAACCAAAGAACAGCAAAAACTATAGACGTTAACGAATCAAAATAAATCGTATATATACTTTAATGAAACTATATAATATCTATTTAAATGTTGTAGAGATAGTGTTTCAAACGAATCTAGTAGTTCTGATCGATCAATTCCCACTTATTAAACTTCTTTACTAAATTTTAATATGCCGTTTTGATTAAATTTGGAAATGATACTGATAATATATTTGAAAACTAAAGACATATAACTCCGAAAAATAGTATATAATATGATCAGAAATTAATTAAACGAATAAAAGAACTAGGACATTACCATATTAATAAAAATCAATGTAGATTACGAACGTGATGTAGAACAACACCAAGTTTGACAGATTTCCTTGTTTAGCATCCTTTTATTGTAGTTTTAGAATACTTGTGTCTATTTTCTGCTGCCAAGTCGGAAGCACTCGAATGGCTTTTGTAGGCGTACTTGACTCCAACACTTCATAGACAATAATTCTTTATGACAACTTTCCCTGATGGAATGCAACGTCAATACCGATATTTCTGCTGTCAATTATTAAATGATTACTCATGAATAATAAATATCAATTTAAGAAATGGCCACAATCAGACAGTTTCTTGTGAAACTCTGGGTAATATATCAAACCAAACCTGCTAAATTCAATTATTAACGGTAATGTTGATTCCAAATTGATCTAAATTCCATTGCATAGCAATTCTAAAGGGACAGCTGATTTCCAAGAGAAACTTAAAAATAATCAAATATTCAACTTTTATGATTTTATTAAATGTAATTTCATGATTTGCAAATCCCCTGTTTTATTGTTTGTGAGGGAATAAAACAATTAGAAGAGATAATTGAACAATGACGTTATAATAATTGAAATCGACATAAAAACTAGAGACCAATATAGCTTTATTACACAATTCATATAATAGCTGATCACTTGATGCATTGGATCTTGAATCAAAATAGCTTTAACAATTTTCAAAGAATATATAATATATAAATGTATACTAAAAAAAAGAATAGTTAAACTTATTTTACTTGACAGGGCGCAATGAAATCGACAAAGATATGCGTTAGATTAAACTAATTTCCTTTGCCAGACACAACTCTTTAATTTGACGCTGGTTTTGACGTCATCTATACTTTTAATGGGCAAACTAGATACCTTTATTCTTGAAGGACTAACGAGGGCATTGTGTGTGCTTTAATGCTACAAGCATATTTGGTCCCAATAGATTAGCATGTAACAAAAACATTTTAACAAGCTTTCAGTATAAGTACTGCTAAATTGGTTCTTCTTGTCTTTATTATTTTGTTTTTTTAATTTAATTTTGTTTCAAATAATGATTTTTCGCGTTTATACTATTGAGATAATTATACGTTTGTCTTAATGGCGTTGATTCAAACACCTGTACGCCATTAAACAATAAACAAAACCTTATCAAGTTGTAAGCTATACAAAGCCTTGAAAACAAATAAACAGAGTAATTTAATATATCATGCTCCTGGGACAGGTACATACATTATGTTACGAGGTAAACATGGTATTAGTCCCCAACCCTCCCCTAACCTGATAGTGGTGTAACAGGGTAACATAAGGAAACTTTTTGAAAAAGCTTGTATTTATTACCGATCTGATCATGACCAGCCGTTTCCAAATATATTTTTAGTTTGTTTAAAGGTTACATGTATGTTGTTACCCCACGTTCCTACCTAAAGGAAGGGAGCACCAACAAACATTTTTTTCCAAGTTGCGGTATGTGTGTGCCAAACCAAGTCCAGACTAAATCTATTGGCTATTATTACATGTAGTTAATGTCTTTCGTAATGATATTTTGTTTATTGGTGTACATGTAGTTCAGGCCGTTGTTTTTTTTTTTTCTCTTTAAATAATTTGCTTTATTTGTCGTTTCGAGATTTCTATAAAATAATATGTGGGATGCGTTTTGCTCATTATTGCAGGTCGTACGGCCACGATTTGGGTTTTGTCATTTAGATATTTGTCTCATTTGCAGTAAAACTATACTCCTAATTTTTATAATGATTGCAAGTTCAAAATGTGTTAATGAATCTGGTATGTGTTAGTGCGATCAATATGTTTTATATCCTTTTTCTGTTTTTACATATGCAGCATGCTGCTTAATCAAATATTCATCGAAATGCACTCTGAAAAGAACAGCACTGATTAAATAATCAAAAACAATGGAGCAGCGACTTATTGAGTATTGTGTATTAGAAAACGAACATCTTGTTAAGATATGAATAAATAGAACCGTTTGTACTATTTATTCCATTGCAGTTCCACTTCTGCCCGAATGTCTGCAATATGTGCTTAAAGTATCTATTGTGTAACGTGCCAGATTATAAATAATAGAAAAAATGCTGTGTCAAAGAATCACCGGTTGGTTAATAATTATTGTTGACGGGAATCAATTCAAACGAATAAAAATCAAATCTAATTTGACAGAATATTCCTTTTTCGTAGCAATCGAACTGCAGAGCGATTGTCTGAAAATAGGTCAATAAGTCGTTACATCTATTTAACAACTTTTTTGCACTAGAGTTTGAAAATAAATTGTGAAAATAGTTGTTTCGTGTCCATTATGCTTATATTAGTATAAATAATTAGGTTAATTGAAAGGACTGGTATACCTTGCCATAAACCTTCTCAAGTTGCACTGACACAAAATTGCAGATTTTCACGGAGTAATTCTGTGCTTTCGGCAAAAAATTGATTACATATTTAACTGTAGCTATGTATATTATTTTCATTAACGTATAGGAATAATATTTTCCGAATCATTTTATCTTTGATTCCTCCATGTTGCTATGTATTTGGTATAAAATCAATAGGATATATTTACAAGTCATTAAAGAATTATTCATTTGTCTACTCGTTCAACTTTTCTCAGAAAAACGGATAGTTGTAATTTTTAAAATCCAAACAGTGTCAACCAGGAAGACAAAATAGTATGCCTTTAACAATTCTATATGGAATGCAACTATCAGAGCTAACTAAGAATAATTCTCCGTTAATTGAACTGAGCATTTGGTTGAATTTGCTTTTATTTTTAGATCTATTTTTGGTCATATAGCTCATGACTTTTTTCGGTACTTAAACTTATTTGCTTTTGCTTTTCTTATATGTGGCTTTAGGCTTTCATGGTGAAGGCAGAGTACTAAGATAAGCGCAACAGTCGGGGTCTTTTATAGCTGACTATGCGGTGTGGGCTTTGCTCATTGTTGAATGCAGTACGGTGACCTATAGCTGATAATGTCTGTGTCATTTTTTTGTCTCTTATGGACAGTTGTCTAATTGGCAATCATACCACATCTTCTTTTTTATATTATGAAATTAGTAAAGTATTATATTCATTTTGTTTTCAATCTCAATAAAAACAAACAGCTACAGTCACATTTGTATAAAGACCGTCTCTTGAAATAAAAAGGAACCTGGGCCCAGTTTCACGAAGCTGTCTTAGGACTAAGACATGTCTTAGGATGGTCTTACGACATATCTTAGTCCTAAGTGGGTTTCACAAAGCGGTCCTAAATTAGGACTTCTCTTAAAGTTGGTCATAAAGTTAGGACAACGCGAGAGGTGTCTTATGATGGTCTTAGGATAGTTATACGTTTATTTATAAAAATTACACTCATTTTTATATTAATTTTGAAAAAAAAATATCTTATTATTATCTAATTATCTATTCTCCTGTTCCTGCTTAAAACATATATACATTGACGGATTATCAGGATTTGTCAACAATGAAAATTCGATGTATTGATATAAAAATGGCACGATTTTATCTCTTAACCTTTTATAACCAATAAAGTCGAAATTGAATCCAACTCACTTGTACCAAAACAATGTCATAATTTTATATTCTTTTTTCTTAATTTTGCATTGAAAATTTCATATTTATATTGATATATTGTTTAAAGATGATTTATATATAAATTACTTTTATTTTTTTATATTTATTTTGCAAATCATGTCATTATATTAATCAATACGTTTAGAATAATTTATGGTAAGACATACTACATTTACATGATTTTTTCCGTAGATCATATTTATATTTTAAAATTTAAAGAACTTGCGACAGGTTTAGGATGTCTTAGCTAAGATGATCCTAAGACAGCTTCAAGACGAGGTCTGAGATATGTCCTAGGATAGTCATAAGAGGATCATAAGACATGTCCTAAGATATGTCTTATGACATGTCTTAGGATAGCTTCGTGAAACCGGCCCCAGATGAACTAAAGAAAGTTATTCTTTTTCCAATATAAGAATAAGAAGATGTGGCATGATTCCCATTGATGAGGCAACTTATAACCAGCGACCAAGGACCGAGGATCATTTGGATAAGTCATTACTCTTCAAAAAGTTACGCAGTTCACAACCAACTGACAAAAGGATATATAAAATCCCAATTACCGACAAGAATATCAATCATTATATTACCTCCTATACTTTCCAGGAATCTGATTGGTTTGGAGACCGTGTATATTCCATATTAGGTTAGAAGGGAGGCGGGGATTATTTCAATACACGGTTAGTAGGGGTGTTCCGTCCCTTTATAAAAACAAAACGGTACTCAGAAAATATCTTAAAGTTTTTAACAGACGAATGAATTGATAAAGATTAAAATAAATAAATTAAACACTTTTAAAGCTAACAAGTTTTTATTGGTGGCATCTGTTTTTGTATGATCATTTGAAGTAGTTTCTTATGTTAACGAAATTGAACACTTGCTCATTTTGATAGGTCACTAGTCTAAATATAGTCGGTAAGATAAATTTGTTACATAGTATGCTTCGCTCTCACTGACCCCATATATACCGTGTTAAGTCATTAGTACACTATGTAACTAATAATACACACCTATCTGACTGAGTGTACATAAAAAATCCGAGAGCGAGTTAATGAACGGCCTTGTGCAATTGCAAACTATAATCGGTGACAGGATATAGGATCATAAGTGCTTATTCACTGTATAGCAATCCATAGTCAGTCCACGCATTGTATTTATTCATGGTTCACGTGTGTGAATCTAGTTTACTTTTAAGTATTTGGATAATAAATTTTCCGTTAAGATGCAAAATAGCAAATTTAACACAGATGACTTAAATGATTAACTTATTCAAAGTTATACTATGGATATGATATTGGTATACAATCACATCAATACCATTATCTTACAGTCAAAATACTATATATATGTTTAAATAATAAACAATAAGTTGTAATCCCATACCAATGAAACTGGCCAATAACAAGGCAACGATAGAGTAAAGAGGAAGTGAAAATTAAATACAATTAGACGAAAGAAAGCAGACAACTTAAGGTAAAAAAAATACACCTTAATACAAAAACAAGCATTCAACAAAACACTGCACACAAATTTAAAGATATAAAAGCAAAATAGACCCAACAAACACAGGGGTTAACTCATGGGAAAATGTTATCTGTTCGTTGCTTCTGGTTTAATATTGTTTTCATAATGCTATCGTAATGTGAATAATGAAATGAAATTATATACATTTAAAGGTAACAAAAACAAAAGAAGAAATGCCATTGCAACTCAATCGGTCAAATTCGACCCAAGACGGAGAAGACGGGTTGTTTTTTTATCATGTTTATAGGTCATGTCTTTTGTTTAAAAGGTTTTCTCAAGATTACAACCTTAAGGAGATTTTCCTAGTAAAAGACATGACGGTACATGTATCGTCCGTCTATATTGCAGTTACAAATTTTAACCAATCTGGTTTCAATTCTTTTCTTAGAATGTTGGCTTGTTTCTGTTTACTATAGAATACGTGACTACTTTTTCAATATCAAAATATTATTATTTTAAAATAAACTGTCGTCAATATGGCGCGGTGAACTTGATCTGCGAAACAAAATTTGTCAACACATTAATGAAGTTCAACATTTAAATGTTTGTCAAACATGGTAATTGTTGCTTTGATTAACTGAAATTCCTTATAACTGTCAAACATTCTCTAATTGACTCTGGCAGATATTTGATATCAAACCTAGAAATGCATTTCAAAATATTCTTTCAAATATAATTATGATCTAGATTTTCAAACTCCAGGGATGTACATTGCTGGAGCTACGATGATCCCTTTTGTCTTTTATAAAATGTATTAAAACCAACTATTCTTAAAGTACATGTCGAACTTGAAACAACAACAAAACTATGCTATGAAATAAGTTATGATACTATTTACATTGGAGGAACCAGAATTATTAGGATCGACGGATAAGATTGTCTTTTTTATCAGGTACCAATCGACAGAATATTGGCTGTACTTCGTAACAACCCTTTTATCTTTCCCTACACTTATCTTTTAAACAATATCTGAATCTGAATCCTGTGTTTCGTAGAATCTACAATACTAACTTGTGTGCACTAAAACTTAGTTTGAAACTACTTACTCAAAGTTGAACTGAGCTGATTTTGCTTTATGGTTTAGGTCCTTTTTCATTTGATCCTTTCAAATAATTGTAGGTTTCTTACTATTAAAAACTGTAATTGCTAGCTTACTCACAAATGTTTTTACAAAAAAATCACGCCAATTTAAACGCCTTCGACTTGTAACAATATATGTTATTCGGGATCTTTCACAGTGTATATAAATGGACTTCTCTGATATTCTCTGACTCTGTTTTTATACCACCTGAGACGTTGGGCGAAGGTGATGAAGGGCAATGATATTCATTTGTTAAATCTTCGTTTATAATTCACGGTAACCAAACACGTACACAATTAGCCGGGATATTCCACGCTGGTGAAATACACGTGTATATTACATTACAACACACATTTTAAACGCCCCAATGAAGATAACTACTAAATAATAAAAATAAGAAGTGTTCACACTGAATGGATAATAAATGGCTATCATATCATATCTCCTTATTTTGAAATCCTAAACAATCACTCTAAACCCAATCAACTTGAAGTTGATAGACTAAGAAAAGAGAAAATGTCAGAATCAAAGGAATATAGTGGAGATCACTTCTAACCTCTCATTAGAACTGTTCTAACCTGTCCTAGAACAGTTCTACCTAGAACAGTTCTACCTAGAACAGTTCTACCTAGAACAGTTCTACCCTAGAACTGTTCTAAGTAGAACTGTCAGAATCAGTTCTAGGTAGAACTGTCAGAATCAGTTCTAGGGTAGAACTGTCTAAATCAGTTCTAGGTACATGTAGAACTGTCCAAATCAGTTCTAACCGTAGAACTGTCAGCAGAACTGACTAAATCAGTCAGGACTGTAGAACAGTTCTAAATGACGTCACTGCAGTAAGGGCACTTTAGAATTTAGAAGAAATAAATCACTTCCAATTACTTTGCTATAGCAGATTTTCTATATTTTTTACTGATCAAACGTTACATGTACAAATATCGAAGTGAATAGAAGGTTATCCAAATCATCGGAGAAATATTTTTATAAGATTGCATAGGAAACATCATTGTTTACGTTTCTTCGTTGGCTTCTCCGTTTTTAACAGTCTCTTCGTAAATATAACTCTGCATTTAATTCATGGAATTTTAATCGTAATTTACCTTGTTTGCCTTGGATTTACATTCATTTAAGATTCTGTTTTGACAAATGTTCAAACGAAAATTGTACAGTGAATGAATTATGGGATATTAATGACAAAAGTGTTGTATTATAACGTAAAAAAACTATATACATTTGCACCATCTCGTCAATTTAGCCAGACTTATCCATAACGATTATAAATGATACCAGGGAGTCTGGAACTCAGAAAAATATACTCATCTGAACATGAATGCAACTTTTGCCCCTGGACGTTCGGCTACAAACAAAATCATGCATTTTTCTTTGCCTTCTTCAAATTATATTAACAGTATACTATTCCAAGAAGAGAATTTCCCATACATGTACTTTTTATTTTAAAATAAAGTATATGAATCAGTCATGTGAGTGTTGGATGATGCTTTAAAGTAGTTTTGTGTTTAAAAAAACAACATTACTAACCTGAGACTACTATATACTACTATATAGTAGTCTCAGTACAAACTAACGGACTTAAAAAGTCACTTTAGTGACGATTCATTATTATGGATACAGAGAGGAAATAACGGCGCGCTAAATTTTTAGATATGGTATAAATACACCTTATCGCTATTTGTCTGCCATTACTGGATATCACACAGGTTCCCGTAAAAATTTGACATCATAAAACAAAATATCTGACGCCACAATGGAAAAGTGATTGTTGTATGCTTTAAAAGTTCAAGAGGCCGGGTCAGCCAGGATTAGCAATAAGGTGTATTGTGTTCCAAAGTTGGTGTCATTTTGAAGCAGTTAAGTAAACGACCCTTGTTTGTTTTTACAAATATAGTCTTTCGTTTTTGATATGATATTCTCCGATGATAATTCAAATCAGGTCAAAGTTGGTAAAAAATATCTCAATCCAATCCTTCCAAGTTTTAGGGTATAACTAGTGAAACATTAACCTACATATAAAAGATATTAACGTAGATAACTTATAGTATCGAAGGATGCTATAGGATGAAAGACCTACATAACTTAAAGACAGGTTTTTTTTTATATAGATTAGACCGTTGGTTTTCCCGTTTGAATGGTTTTACACTAGTAATTTTTGGGCCCTGTATAGCTTGTTGTTCGGTGTGACCCAAGGCTCCGTGTTGAAGGCCGTACATTGACCTATAATGGTTTACTTTTATAAATTGTTATTGGATGGAGAGTTGTCTCATTTGCACTCACACCACATCTACCTATATTTAAGAATTTTGAATTTTCAGGAGCATACATTATACTTGAATAAGCTGGATATAAAAAAAAAACAGCTCAAAAAAGACTTTTAATTTGAGTGTTGACAGTAATAAAATCTAAGACTAAATTTTCCTATTACTCACTTCAGTCTTGTATCGGTAAATCGGAAAATCAATAAGCAACAATAATATGTCTTTCGTGTTTAATGTAATGGATATGTCTTTAATACATTTTATTCCAAAATATGTGAAGCGGGCTAAAAAAAAATGACGCTATTGATCTGAAATTGATTTGGTAAACTATTGTCATTGATCATTATAGTTGAATATTTTTTTTAGAAATAATGACAATGTCACTTTATTTAGAATGTTATGCGCTCCAAGAGCTTTTGTGGATTTTACTGCAACAGAATTACCCAAACCTAAACACTTAAAATAGAATTGATAATGGAAATGGTGAATGTGTCAAAGAAACAACAAACCGACCAAAGGTAAAATAAAACGGAAGGCCGCCGTCTTCAACACAGCGAGAAAACCGCACAAGAATGCAGGTTTCAGCTTACTCCTAATTCGGAACAGGCGCAAACATGCTACGGCGTTAAACATGTGTTGAGAGATCTCACCCCCTCCCCCCCAATAAATACCTCTACCCAATGTATAATAAACAAACACACAGAAATATGTACAGTAAAACTCAGTTCAAATAGAAATCCGATTCGAAAGCCAGGTTTGTGAAAAAAGGTAGCATCCAAACTTCAATTGATTATGATTATTTTGTATATTTCATTTCAATTTCTTTTTGTACTGAGTTTTACTGTACGTATTGCTGTGTGCATGTTTTGTTTTTATCTTCATTGGGTAGAGGTATGGGGAAGGGTTGATATCTCAAAACATGTGTTTAACCCCGCAGCATTTGTGAGCCTGTCCCAAGTGATCAGGAGCCTTTGGTCTCTGTTAGTATTGTGTTGTTTTTAATTCTACTTCATTTATATGTTTTAGAGTTTAATGTGACGTCCATTTTCACTTCAAACAAGTGCACATTTTGTTAAGGGGCGAGCTGAACCCAACCTACATGTGAGGGATTTTCTATATATATAAAACAACTTTTGAATTTTGGATCGCGAATTATCCTTTCCTATATTAAATCCCTATTACTGTAATTAAGTTTTCGTTGTAACAATTTTACGTTCAGTATAAGCATACTCTGCATATTGAAAATGTATGATCAAAATATCAAATCGTCAAATAAAGTTCCTGAATAATATTTTATATTAAACAAAGATAACAGTACAATATTAAGTATGCAATGTAAATGTAACTTACCAGTTTTGATGTAATGTATTGACAAAGTAATCCAAATAGACATCTTAAGCCATCTGGTCCTATGAAATTTGCATTTCACATTTCACTTAATAAGATGGTGTAATTCCTTCTTTTTATCTCCATTTAAATGTGTGTAATTGTATTCCAATTTTAATTATTCATTCACATCTGAAAATAAGTAAAACAATAACTTTAAATACAGTTTTGCGGAATAATTTTTAAAAAAAATAAAAAAATTTAGCGACGCTAAAATTTCCATTTAATTTTCTAAAATTGATAAAAAATTAAAGCGTTGATAATGAATTTGAGAAATGTTTACTGCTTACAAAGTTGACTAATAAATTCCTATTTTACTCGACACAGCGTTTTCTATCCACAACGAAAAATTCCAGCAGTCTTTTTAATCAACTTACGACAAACGGAAACAGTTAATAAATTTACTATTAAAAGTGAAATTATATTTATACAAAAGAAGTTCCAATATTCACTGTTGTTCCTACTGATTGCAGTTCGTTCTTAAACGGTGAGCTGTATTGGATTTTGTGTCGCTGTCAGCCAATAGTATCGGTATCCAATGTCAACAAAAATATATATCAACTATAAATACCGAACACAATACGGGCTTAGTTTCCGTCATTGTACATACCTGAAGTATAGAATATCATTATGGATACCCTCAAGACGCTGAGAATTTAATATACAAAATTCTATTAAGAACTGTATTAAAAATGTACATCAACTATTTATACCGAACTAATACACGGGCTTAAATTTCTGTCATTGTACCTGAAGTATAGAATTCCATTATTGATACCCTCAAGACGCTGAGAATTAATACGCAAGATTCTATTAAGGTTTAGATTTCTATACGGGTATTTTAATAATACGTTTCCGAGATCAATACGAGAACTCTTCAGAGTATAATGGTAAAAGCGTGCAGGCTTTTTTAAACTATTATTGGATTTGTTAAGAAAGCCTGTAACCATGGATTTTATGTTATGAAATATAATACATTCGGATGTTATTAAGATTATTAATTTCTTGTGATATACAACTTATTAAATGAGGGTATAAGATGTTCATATAAGAGGATTTCTGACGCAGATAGTGATTAATTCCGTTTTTGGTTACAATTATTATCAATATTCTTGTATTTGAATTAAGCATACAATTTTGAGGACTGTAAAATTCCTTTATGCGAGGTTTAGAAAAGAAAGAAATGCCAATTTCGCTTACATGTAGCTCGTACAATAGTATTATCCTAGTTGTCCCAAAGCCGTGTAAAATACTAACACGTATGAATGTTCCTCCAATACTAAAACGCCTTAAACTGTTATTGAGGTACATGTACATATTCGTGAAATAAATATGTTTAAGATCACCAAAATGTCTTATATTGTCAATACATATAAAAGTAAATTATATATTTGATTTAACTACCCAGATAACGCAGTTTAGAAAAGAAATAATGATATTGAGACCTTCAGACAGAGAGACAGACATAAAATATCTTCTTTTTATCACATATCATTTATTTTTTACGTCATACTTAAATTTGTCATTTTTATTTTTAAAAGTTATGGTTTTTAAATTACTTATTTTGATTTCTTTTTATGATGCGAAAAATCCGGATAATTTAAAACATTTTTGACATTTTACTATGTTTTACAATTTGAATTTGTAAAATAGATATTATATTTGTACATAATGTGTCTCATAAGCCTACATGTATCTAGGCTGGGTATTTGTCTTATTTTATTATTGTGCAATGTATAATATATAATCTGTATAAAAATCTCTAGACAAGTATGTGACACTTTAATAAAATAAATTATTATTATATTATTATCATAACATTTTGAAATAATTTAATTTTGGATGTAACGCGTCTTCTGATTGATTGACGTTTTTTTGTTATCAGCCAATAGACATAATTTAGTCATGTGACGTTGATGTCATCAACGTTTTTTCATGGTTTTCTACGATTTAAAATGGAATTTAGAATTAAATTATAAGAAATGACTGTAATATTTTTTCTGTCTATTCGAAATAACATAAAAAATGTGATGCACAGTGTTAAATAACCCGTTACGCGCGTTATTCAGTGTGCATCAAATTTTTTATGTTATATCTTCATAGACAGAAAAAATATTACAGTCATTCCTTAAATAGATCGCATTGGGCTAACAGCATATATGAATTCACTGATGATTCTGAAGCTTGGTTGACCTTTATTCCTGTGTATATTCCATACGTTTTGTGTTCAATGTTAACATATGTAGTAGTTGACAGAGCTCGAATGGTGAACACATGTTCTACTTCGGGTCGGCAGTACTGCCGAGCAGTAATCTAGAATCATATTTTGATTTAAACAAACTCATCCCCTTTTCCATATCTAATCTATATGTTGTTCATATAAAACACATAATAAAAACTCGTAAAAACTCCTAATGCAAAGAGAAACTGAAAACAGACGATTTTATACATGTGTATCAATTTGTTTTTGTTAAAAGTAAAATCGAATCGTGTCGTTTTAAATTAGAATTATTTTTGCTTTATTTTTTGTTGCTATGGCAATCTCTTCTTAGATTAAAAACAATTAAATATTTATCGTTTACAAGATTCGTTTAAGATATGATCAAACACAATAGCGTTGTCAATTACATGCATGTAAGATGACGGCGTTGATGAACATTTAAATGTTTTAAAGTATTGATTTGTACCGAATTTCCCAATTACTGTTTTAGAAAACGGGGTTGGTAGAAAAACTAAATTAAATCTAGACGTCTTATAGAAAAATATATACATTCTGTGAGTAGGAACATGATAATAATACTCTCAGATACTAAAATGTCATTGTCTTGCTAGACAATTCCATTAGAACTAAAGTATTTCCCACCTACATGTAGTACATTAAGCTTATATACCAATTATATCAGTTCCAGTGTGCATTACACAATTATACTGATGCGATGTTTTATCTTGATGTCAAAGAAATTCATTCGACAAGAAGTCCATCGATTTTAAGCAGTTTTGAATATGAACAAGGCTAAGCTTATTCAAATTCCATATAGAGTATGAGAGTTAGATTTTTAAAATCAGATTCTTTCTTTGAAGTAATATACTTTAGAAATAATATTGTAATTGATTATTGATTGACATAATTTAATTCATGAAGATGTTCAATGTAGAATTTCATGACGAACCAAAAACAATTTAGAAAACAACAACCAACGACAACTACAATGTACTATACATAGAAGGAATTTCGTTTACAAATATAGAGTTATTTCATTACACACGTAATAAAAAGTTAATGGACGTCGGACCCCAAGTTTAGTACATTCGATATGAAATATTTCTATCATATGCCTCAACAGAGAAGAAAACACATTAGTATGATATATTTTGATATGAACGACTCGATAAAAAAATAATTCAGCAATGTACATAATGAACACTGTTTGGAAAAGTCAACTTTTTTAAAAGTAACTATTTGAAACTTTTAAAATATGTATTTAGTTGATCATTTATTTGTTGTTATTTTTTTTCTTTATTTTACACAATATACTTTCCAGTATCCAGTTTTGTACCTTACTTTGCAATGTTTTTAACTGAAAACGTACAATTGAGGTGTATTTTCCGCAATTTGACGAGTATCACTGGAAAGCCATGCGATAACGTTATGGAAAGGCATTTGATAACCGTCGAAGCATGTGATAAACTTTTCATATCAGCCCGCTAAGCACCAATTCGAAAAATATGGAATTTACGTTAATTTAATGCTATTATCATACTTAAAATTATATGTTATTTATACTAAGTATATGATAAATGTAGTTACTAAATTATTGTTGGTATATTAAATATCATAGGATGATGGTTTGGACCCTGAAAGACTGGTCTTGGTGAGATTTAAGATCTCAACATAAGGATATCCAAACGCAATGTTTCTATGTATGAAATATTCAATGCACATTTGTAATTTCAGGAGATGTATGATACTGTTTGATTTGATAAAGCAAAGTAGTGCTGAAAGTGGCGTTAAACAACATCCAATAAATTAAATAAACACTATCGACGCACTTGTATCATCAATATGATTCTTACTGTTTGAAGCACTTTATTATGTTTAAAACTGATTAATAACGGTAACATTAAATTCGCGTTTACAAATAAAATCTATAACATATGATATTTTGTCGATATGGTGTGCTTCTTAAAATTGCTGAAGTAAGTTATATTTGATTGGGGTTACAATAACAGGACAACACATCATGGTTTGTTTACATTATATGATGAAGTTGTTTTCGCTTCATATGTTGACCAGTTCAGACGAGTGTGATGATTTACTGCGGATTGCAAAGCAAAAAAATTATTACGTCGTAAAAAAATGGATGGCTTTTATATAGATTTGATTAGTCTGGTATGAGATTTCAGAAAACGCTCCCAACATATAAAAAATACATGAAAATCCGTGAACACATCAAAATAGCTTTTTAAGTCTTTTTAAATCCGTCTTATCGTCAGAGTTTACAAACAGTAATCTGGTCTAAACTTTTTATTTCAAGTCTTTAAATTCAAAAAAAAAGATAAGTTCCTTACGGTACCAGTCTTGTATTACAGTCTTGTATTACAGGTGCATGTCACAACATGGAGTGAAACAAAATAGTGCATTTTTTTTCTGAATTTTTTTCTGAACTCAATTTTTTTTTGTTTGATTATAGGTTTATACTGAATTGAAACATATATATAGACTTTAAAAAAATATTGCATCTTTCTTTTTTTTTGGGGGGGGGGGGGGGGGGGTAGATATCAATCCAGGAAATTGGAAGAATATCATGTTTTTTGCTGGCAGTGCGGCCTAGTGAAAACAGCAAACAGAAAGTAGAAAAAAAATGTTTTGACTTCAGGATTACGTAATTTTTTACTCTTCGTGGCATGACCAATTTTTTTTTCTCGAGTAAATCACAATTTCACATTAGTACATACATGATATGAACATGATTTTTTTTAGCTTTTTTTCAGATTACCTTACCGGTTTCAACAATAAGCAAAATAAATACCATTTCGTTGACCAATGAAAAATGGGTAATAAAAACAATTCAAAAAATTAAATGATCTGATTTATATTACAACAATAACTTCAAAGACATAAGACAGACAATGACCGACGGATCCATGTATTGGGACAGTTCTTCAAATTTCAATTTATATATGCATCTATTAAGCAAATAGTGAACGTCCCTGGTAAGAACACATCAATATACACAAAGATAACTAGCACAACTAAAATGAAAGGCAAGGCGGGCAAATTTTTTAATTTTTTTTATTTCAGTGGGTATAGCAATATTGCATTTTGGGTTGCTGTCTGAATTACTATTCACTACAAATCTTTTTTGTTTAGGTGATTTTCCTCACATATCCGTCTCAGTTTGTATTAGGTCAGCTGACGATAAACTATATTTAGATTCTCATTCATCATCCCAGAAAAAAACGATTTTCATCTTTTTGATGGCTTAATCATTGCAGAAAAAAACAATACTACAAAAGGAAGATGATAAAAATGTAGAATATTGATGTCTTTATACTTTCTTTCAAATACCTATCGATTGATAATTCTTATCTTTTCATAAAAATATCCGATAAATTACATAGAAGGAAATGCACTAACTGTGACTATCGTTTCTAATTGCAGCAATTTCTGTCATCACACACAGTAACTGCCTCGGTTTCATGTTAACATATTGACAGATGAAAAAGGCAAATCCATCCATTCGGATAGAACGGAAGTAAAGAATAAAAGAGAACTTTATCGCCTGAATGCCTCCTCCGTTCATAATTAATCTCGACATGCAGACAAAACTGAGGCATCGAGCTTCTACAGAAAATGTTCAGAATCAGAAATAAGAACGCATTAAATGATTCTTTTTCTGGTTAAAGTGCAATTTGCATCGGAATTCTAAGGTTTTCAAACAATACATAATGAGGGTAATCACTAATTAGACAATACACTTTGACTTTTTAATCCGGATATGGGAGAGGTTTAGAATTTAATGCCATATATAGAAAGCATTTCATGTGCGTGGTTTATATATTCATTACGCAATATTGCTATTAAGAGCTCATCTTTTTTTTTATTCTACTTGTATTGTAACAAATGATACCACGTTGTTCGTTAATTCCGCCTGAATCGCCATGATGGATTTAATGCAAATGTTGGAGGTCGTTAATAAGAATCCTTTCGGATTACAGATTTTAAAAGCTCACTGGTATTTTCTAAATCCCAGTTTTCAAACACGCTTCATTTAAAATATCTTCCAGATGCATGTCTTCGCTAAAATACAGCATCCTCATTTTCAAATTACATAAAAGATCGTTTAATTTCCAATTCTACAACTAAATCGGCATTACAGTTACAGTCTGTACACAATAATTTAAGTCTATCAAAATTTGTTACCTAGATGCTAAAAGACATTACAATATACTGGTACATGTAACGCACTCAAGTCGGCTTTTTATAGTAGCGCCAAGAACAGATTTTCTGTAGAACAGTTTTTTTTAACGTGAACATAATATCAATTGAAGTATTATGTTTTATTAACATCATTTGGTTATGGTTAACATGTAAACAGTGATACTGATATGCCGAAACGTAATGATTCTGGTAATACAAATTCAGAATGACTAAAATCGGTCGATGCAACAGTTATAATGGTCGTTTTACTTGATTCGAGTTTGTATCTTAGGCAAATCCGTAGGTAAACAAACAAACAAACAAACAAAAGAACCAACGGACACAAGGTATACCATCGTTAGAGCTACATTATACTTCTTCTAATTGTAGATCTTGCCATTCGTATCAATACGAACTACATGTACTACTACAACACTTTTAAATTAATTCGAACATTCGGGACCCTGCGACTGTTTCTGTTCTCAAAATGATCATATACTTGAAACATGAGAATGGTTTCACTAGCACAATTGACTATCATGAGGTCATTGTTTTTATTTTCCAGAAATGAAGAAGTGTTTGTTAACTCATTTATTTTCATTAACAATTCAAAGACATTTACGAGTCATGACATTCAAAACATTAACTACAATTAATCGTCTATATTGGATTGGACATAACTGTTAATTGATATTTATATCTTTTTGAGTACTATACCTTTAAGAAATATTTCTACAAAATTTGTGTTAGTAAAATGATGTTACAACTAGATGTGTCAAAGCGACACGAATGGCCCCGTCTCAAAAAGTTGAAAAATCTGCAATTTCAATAACACATGTGGACACAAACATGTTGGTAGTCTCACAAATTAAAAATCGGCTCAAAATCTGGAGGTGTATAAAAAAAACTCTGTATAACTGTGGTTTTCAACAATTTTCAAAGTTGTAAACCCTTAATTTTGTCAAAAATTAGCAGAGCGGAACGAAACTTAAACTTGATCTGTAACTCATCATGAGTAACTCACATACCAAAAATTAGCCCAATATCTGATAACCCGAATAAATCGTTCGAGTTAAATATCTGAAAGAGTTTAGAAAAAGGTCCGTATAACTGTAATTTTTAACAATTTAACAAAGTCCAAAACCCGTAATTTCGGCAAATATTAGTGGAGCGGAACAAAACTTAAACTTGACCTGTAACTCATCATGGTTAACTCACACACCAAAAATCAGCCAAACATCTGAAAGAGTTTAGAAAAAAAATCCGTATAACTGTGATTTTCAACAATTTATCAAAGTCCAAAGCCCGTAATTTCGGCAAAAATTAGCGGAGCGGACGAAACTGAAACTTGATCTGTAACTCATCATGGTTAACTCACATACCAAAAGTCAGCCCAATTTCTGAAGGCGTTTAGAAAAAAACTCCGTATAATGGCTTGTTGCGGAATGGCGGAATTTCGGAATTACAGAATTTCGGAATTACGGACAAGTGTAAAACTATATGACACCGACAACTTCGTTGCAGGCCATAAACATGCTGTTTTACACTATATCATATCAGCCACTTTCAACTTGGAAATAGATTGCAAATATCACCGTCATGAAAGTTACGGAAAACATCTTTGGTTGCAATGCCAACAGTACAAGAGCACAAAATGCATGAACAAAAACTTTAAACAAAAATGTTTTGTTCAATTTGTCAATATTCAAACCGTATATTTTTTCAATATGCCTGCGTCAACACTCTTTTCAGAATATGCATGAATTTTTCAAGAAGTTAAAATGATTTTCAGTACTGTTTACACTCATTTTAACTATATATATGATATGAAAATTGAATTGTATATATAATCGTGTCGTGTTGATCGCACATTACTAAAATATGTTTATCTGTCAATATTTAAACTGTATAATTATCTTTTTTAATATGCTCGCGTCAACCTCTATTCAGAATCTACATACATTTTTCAAGATGTTTAACCATTTTCAGTACTACAAGTATACTATTCATTTAAACTATTATAATATGAAAATTGAATTGTATAAAATCGTGCAATATTGATCGCACATTACTTAAATATGTTTATCTATTAATGAAATAACATTTCATCTACAATTTCACCTACGTAAATATGGATTTTGATATCTTTTAATTGATACAATTTAAATACGTATGTAGTCTATTAATGCTATTTTAGATATAAATTGTGAACCAGGAATAAATTGAGCGTTACTATGTCCATAAACAAAGGAAGTATGAAAGTTTTGAGTTCTATTTAGGTCTTATAGGAAACGATTCGGTCAAAATCAAACAAGAATGTCAATGATGGGATATAATTAATATTCCATAACTGCGATCGGTTATTACAAAATGAATCAACTACAGCAAAATTCTTGAATGTGGTTAACAGCATGATTGATTATGGTGTCTTGCAACTTTGAATGCACTTCAGTCCCGACACGAAAATATGGATAATGTGTTTTTATAACTTGCTTTTACAATTTCAAGAGTCATTTAGATTGATTGGTTGTTGGTTGTTTGACGTCCAGTGACAAATATTTCATTAAAGTTCAGGACGATAGGAGATATGATAAGAATCATTTAGAATTGAGGAATTTATTATATATATACCTTCCTCATGAAAATGTCTGATTCCTTACCCGGCTTTTTCTATATCTTTTTGCATATTTTGTTATATGCAAATGCACAAGTGCTTTATTTTTTCAATCAGTTTTTGATTTTCGGATTTTTGGCCACGGGAATAAGGAATAAGTCATCTACACTGTCAAATTACTCGACTTTTGCAGTAAAGCGGGTACACTTATAATGTTCTTTGAATAAAATTATTGTTACTTTTGTAAGTAATGAATTATGATTACTCAATTCATATCATTCGTGACAATGTACAATGTAACACTTTGCTAAAACAGTTCATACGTTAATATAGTCTTTGGAATACATTTTAAATGGTATATAATCTCAGCCAATATAGGAAACTCGAATATTGGATCATTGTTGACCGGTTGTTAAACTTTTAAATCAATAGTTTCTACCAAACAAACGATTCCCGTGTGAACAACTTGATGTTTGAATAATGCAAGTAATTTCGTAGAGTATTGGGAAATCTTTAAGCAGTTATATGCTTTCTTCGTTTTTAAATACGACTTAATACGTTTAACGTTCTATTATGTTTGTTTGTAATGTCATGATGAGTGCTTTTAATTGATAAATATGGAAAATAATACAATGACGGTTTAGAATTACATGTACATGGTATGAACATGTATCTATAGAAGAGATTACGACGGTACCAAAGGGATTATTATATTCAAACTCACAAATCGGAGACAATTTCAAAGGGTTAAAAAAAAAAGACAACTGTAGCAGACTTTCAGCCTTCAAAACATATAAAACAGAACATAGAAATATTAAACGAACAACACGAACCCCATTATAATCCACTGGTTTTTGCATTCGAATAAGATTTTTTTTAATTTTAAAATTTATTTGGCTTAAATTATTTGTATCTAGTTTTTTTTACTAACATCGAAACGTTTTACAGAGACTTTACTGAAATTATTTGATGGTGGTTTGTTCTACCTTTATATTTTCAAATACACAATGACTTAACATTTTAAACAAAGCTTCAATTTTTTGAAAACGTTAATTTTCCCATTGTTACAGGCAGCGACCAACCACGTTTTATTTACTATAACTAAGTCTTACTAAATCATACCTTTCATTTACGTCAGGGAAAGAATATAATATCTGCATTTTCTATATCAACATGACAAATTCATAATGATAGGTTTTATTTACAAAAATTTAGGTTAACCAAATTATACCTTTCATTTATTACGTCAAGGAAAGAAATTTTAATATCTGCATTTTCTTTATCAACACGACAAAAATCATTATTATCAACATGTTTAACATTTCGTGCGACCTTACAGTTAAGCAAATAAAACTATTGAGAGGAAAATACGTAATCGTAAGACTTTAGGCCTTCTATCAACACGGTAATGGCAATTAATGTATTGATATATTCATTTAATGTGGTGATTACTGTCAATATAATAGCAATTACTTTATTTTTGTAATACCATTATCACAATGTATTTACAAATCACTTCGGAATATATTGACCCATCACGACTGGTTCCGATCTACTTCTCAGTGCAAAAATGTTGCAAAAAGCATTTGTCATTTGTCGAATGACTGTCCAGGGAGTTGAATAAACATTGATTTTTGTTTGTTTCTGGATATGGCCTGAAAATAATTTTACGATTATGTGCTCACAATGCGAATCATTTTTATGTTTTGGCATGGCTACTGGACCGGACACTTCGAGACCCGATATTGTAAAATAAATGAAAATTTTCTTGATAGTTATAGTATATCTCAGTTAGAAGAGAAAATGTTTGATAAATATAAAAAAGACTGGTGTACAAGAATTTTTTCATATAGTACCGGTTGTAAATTGAGAACATATAAACTTTTTCAGTAATATATCTTTATTTACAAAAGTCATAACAACTATAGGCATACAACATATAAACTACACAAAGTATACATAGATAGCAGAAGGTAATGTGTTAAACATATTACATCATGTTACTAGATCTTAATTGTTGTGCACGAAATATAAATTTACCCAAATTACATAATTCTCTAAGATTATTAGAACTCATTAATTGTATATATTTATACATAGAAGGTTTTCTCCAATAATATGGTTTTATAAAATAAGATCTAAGACCTTGATAAGTAGGACATTTTAAAATAAAATGCATCTCATCTTCAATGTCATTTTTACAGAAACTACATAGTCTATTACTTCTTGGAATTGCAGAATAGCGACCACATTCTATAGCTAAATCATGGCTACTAAGTCTTATTTTGGTAATACATGTCTTATAAATAACTGGTATTGGTTTACATAAATAATTTTGTAAACAAAAATTTTGAACCATATATCTATAACTTGTACATTTAACTAAATTATTCATTTGGCTGTCAAAATCTTGCTTCCGACAATCAAACAGGCGTTGTTTAATTATCAAGTAAAAACTACTGGAGAGCTTACTATCTAAAAATAAACCTTGATTATACCAAATATCACCTAAGGGAGCTACCATTTGATTTTTATGGGGGGGCTAGGATGAAATTTGAAAAAAATAGGCAGGACAGGAGTTTTGAGTAAAAAAAAAAGGCAGGATGAGACACTTGCAAAAAAAAAAAGTCAGGACGACAATTTAGGTAATAAAAAGTCAGGATAAACTAAAAAAAAAAAGGCAGGACCGAACAGAGTGAAAAATAAAAAGGCAGGACAGAGATTACAGCTAAAAAAAAATGCAGGACAAAATTTTTCATCCTAGCCCCCCCCATAAAAATCAAATGGTAGCTCCCTAAACCTATACTGAGCAACTCATTTTTAATAAAATACAACCAATTTGTCTTATTATTTGGACATTTTTGTAAATCGTCATATAAAAAACAGTAACAGTTTTTCAAAATACAGTTTGTAGTACATAACAGCTTAAACCAGTATTTAAAAATTCGACATTTTCTGGTGTGCAATAATGGCAATCTACCTAGCTCGTAGTACACCATGACATTACTAGTAGAGCTTTTTACTTTCATAATATTTTTACAATAGCCCAGATGTATCCTTTCTATAGCTGGTGCCTTGTGAGTACCCCAAATTTCACAACCATAACAAAGTATACTGTTTATATAAGTATCAAAAAGCGAAAGTAAAGTTACAAAATTCAAATATATATCTTTTACATTTCTCCTTAAGGCAAACACAGCTTTTCTACCCTGTTCTGAGAGTTTCTGCTGTAACACATTATATTTACCATTAAAATTTAACAAAATACCAAAATAACTAAACTTATCTACAACTTTTATTTCCTGGTTATTATAATACCATTTCTCATTGTCATGTATTTTTCCACCCTTTCTAAAAACAACAATTTTCGTTTTTGCTATATTCACACTAAGTGACCATTTGGAGGTATAATCATACAAAGTATCAAGTAATGTTTGTAATCCAGATACATTTTCTGAAAAAATAACCATATCGTCAGCGTACATTTATTTAGTAAAAATAAATTTAGTTCCTTCATCTCATAAGGAATAGAGTCACTATTTATAAAAGCCATTTCACAATCATTGACATACATAGAAAAAAATATCGGTGATAATACTTCACCTTGCATCAAACCTACTTCATTAGTAAAATAATCAGAGTTGAACCCATCAACACTTACACAAGAAGTGACATTAGAATACATTGCTTTGATAACCATTAAAAATTTACCTTTTTAAACATACTTATAACACTGAGCAATATTTGCTACAGAAAATGCCACAGCGCCATCGTAGTGCTTTTTCAAAGTTTAGATGTGGTGTAGCACCATTGAAAATTGAAACTGGTCGATATGAAAAGAAAAATCTAGACGAAAGAGTCTGTTTTAACTGCAATATTTTAGAGGATGAAAAACATGTACTTTTAAATTGTCCCTTGTATGAAGATCTAAGACATGCTCTTTTTATTGATATATTGTGTCATAATGATATGTTTTTAAACTTGTCTGATGAAGAAAAATTTATATATATGTTTAAAAATACCAATATTTGTAATATTGTTGCCAAAACCTGCAATAACATTTAAACAAGGAGAAATAGTATTTTATATCATTAACTACTGTATTTGTAGTATTTTATAAAATGAATAAGTATTATTTGTATTTTGATAGTCTCTCATAATTCTTTTAAGAATGGCACATACATGTATTTTATTGTTTTAACTATGTTTACTGTATAATTAATTTATATTTGTATCTTGTTTTGATCATGTTGTATGTGGTGAGACTTTAATAAACTATTGAATCTGAATCTGTGTTACATGTACCCTCGTCCGCCGTCTGAAATACAACCGATTTGTCTGGTCATTCTGCATGTACATGTACATGTAGGTACAATGTATAACCTTTGTATTTGAGTTCAATTACAATGATTAATTTTACATATTGAGTTTTCGTTCCAGGCGACAAACCTTACGAGGAATGGTAGGACTAAAAATTTTTTGCAAATTGTAATTTTTCGCCATTTGTTATAACTTACTGCAAAACTTTTTTTTTTTTTACATGTTGTACTTTATTGTATTCTAATGATTTACCAAATCGAGTATACTTTCTTATCCGTTTCATCAGCTTTTCGCGAAATATAGGTTTGAAGTTTTCCAGTATGTCAGAAGAAATTCATGGGTTAATATTGTACATGTACAATGTACCCCGAACAGAAAAATGCATGTAACACTAAATTTAAAATGTTACATTTACAATTTAATGTGGTTAAGAAACAGGAATCCTTCTTTGTGTCAGTTTTTTTAAGGAAGCATTTAAAAGAATTAAGATTGGTTTTCCTGCTCTTTTTCATTTTCTACATTATTGTATTAAATATGACTGTTTTACTGTCAAATACAGTTCGGTTGTTTCTTGTGTGTTTTGCTATAATGGTTTTGCCTGAGTTCATTCTAGGATTTGACTGGCCAAGGGGAACTTGCATTATTGCACAATCTGTTTTAGTTTCCTATGAAGTGTGTTGTTGACTGTTTGTTTTTATTGTTTGTTTGATGTTTTATATTTTAATTTTTGTCATAGAACTATTTGTTCTTTCTCGACAAGTGAGTATAATAATCTAGTTAGAATATTCCAAAATTTAATATCTTCTATATTCAATGGAGACCTGGGTTTCCGATCTAATCCTTTTCCTATTACTGGTATCCTAAGTAGTACAACAAAGTAGTAGGAGTTATATATGAGGCATTACAGGTTGTTAAAACAGCACCCCAAGTCATAAAACTTTGCTCAGTGCTCGGAGCACAAAAATCATGATCGAAACATAAAATCCAGCATTTTGATTGGTTGATTCTTGAGTCTGAGTACAAAAATCGTGCTCGAAAGTTTTATGACCGCAAGGTAAACATACATATTCTTTCAATTGCCCAGAGATTATTTTCCAGCACTTACTTCTGACAATCCGTAAGTGTTGTAAACCGCTCGCGACAATAAAGTAAACTGCTCGCCAGAATCCGTAAATAAATAGAAATGTTTTATTTTAACGATAGGAGTCTTACAGTTAATTTACTATTTGTTTACGGATTGCTACGAGTGTTAAAATGTTGGTCACGATTTCATTCGGAACGTGTGATGGTGGCTTTACTGATTATAACGTGTTATTACAAATACTTCACGAATAGATACGTATACTTTTTTATATGTCACCGTACGTGTTCTATACGATTTGGAGAAAATAAAAAATACTGCTAATCATGCGAAATCGTAGATACTCGTACTTTATTTGTAACTTTTCGTAACAACGCGTAAAAAGGTGTTACTAAAACGTTAGGGTTTCGATTTTAAAATATAGAAAATCCGTAATATATTCCAAATCTGCAAAAAGCTCTTGCAATGCCCATAAGTTGCTCGAAGTTATCCGTTTGAACTCTTAACAATTGTTAAATTTTGCCGTACATCGTAATTGCCATTAAGTTAACTACTCGTTACAACTCCTAAATCGGTCGTACAAGTGGCCAAATGGTAGTGATGCGTTATTTGTGCTATCCACGAGAACTCGTCAGAAATATATGTGAATGGGACACCTCCAACACGGAGAACAAGTATGCAAGTGACAGTTCTGATAGAACGGAGAAATTACATGTAAAGGTACTTGTATGGTCTGCTCTAAATGAACTAACACAACACCCGTTACAAGGCAATTTTTGAAACATCACTGTAAGAATTTTCTTTACCAAAGAACGTCAGTTATGTGCAATTCAGATAGAGATAAGGTTAAGCCGAATTTTTATTATTCATATGCAGTTTAAATTCACTTCAAAAACAGAAATACTTAAAAAATGTGTTTTAGTTTTTACTTGAAATGTTAGTATCACAGACTCATGTAAGCACTCTGCGATTCTATTACCATTATATTTGTAATCGAATTTTGAAATGCTTTTGTTGCATACAGTGTAGCACTGAAAACTGCAAATTTTGACAGCTTAATGTGTTTTTAATCGATAAAATATGTATGAAAAATCTCAGACCAATAGAAAATTTTACTGAAAGTACAGGTATCATGTATCGTCTTTATAATGTCATATATATTTTCCGGATTTATTTCCGATTTACATGCTGACTTTCCTTAATAGAAGATGCAACGCATCTGTCCAATTTCTATCTTATTTGTTTAATGATGTTTCACAAAAATGTATATGAAGAAAATGTTAGCATTCTTACCTCTGAGCTTTTGTGAATTATAAAAACAAGATATCCTACCCAAGTAGATGCTGACTACCTTATCTCTTTATAATATAAGGACTTTTACAGTAAGCACTAGCTTATAACTCCGATAAATGACAGTATTGATAAATTAAAACAAGTCAACATAATTGGTTGACTAAAAAATTGCAACTAAATTGACCAATCAAAATTATTACTGTATATATTAATTTATTGATCGTGTATTACTAGATAGAATATTAATTATATATTTTAGCGAAGAATACATAATATTAAAAACAATACAAAGAAAAAACGCACACCAAAGGCAACAGGAAAATTGCAAATCAAAGCAGAGACTTAAAATGCAGAAATATAAAGGAGGGGGGGGGGGGCAAGGGGCTTAACTGTTATGCTGTTATGGGGCAATTTAATTCTTTGTTATCTGTTATTTTGAAAATATATTTGCTGTTAGCTGTTATTGGGCTTTTAGTTTTTTTTGTTATCTGTTATTGTGATAATGTATTTGCTGTTAACTGTTATTGAAAATTGGAATGTTAGCATTTTTTTTTACAGTCAATATTCGGTATAGTCTACCACTACTAATATGTTTGTCCCGTATTGAGAGAATGATTCCATTAACATATATATACCCATCACAGAAGTGAGGTCCAGGGGCCTGTTTATCGAAACTGTCCTAAGATCGGTCCTAAGAATTTCTTAGGACAGAAGTTAGGATAAAGTTAGGACCGACTTACGACACGTCTCAGCATGCACATCGAAACTATCTTAGGAATATCTTAGCTAGAACGTCCTAACTGATGTCATAAGTATTAGCGGAAAAGAAAATACAAACCGAATATGAAAAAAAAATAATTATGATATCATATTTTATCAATAACTTTTATTCAAATATGGTTAATTAGAATCTAATAACTAATATGTAGTTTTAAATTAAAGGTAATAAATATTTTTTTGTAAAATAATTGTACATTTAAACTGTATGAAACAAAACATGACACAAAAATAAAAAATCAACAAACTAACTGTAAACAAGATATATAATACGTAAAAATCGTAACATGTTTTTGAGTGAGTTGAATTCGAAGTGTTACATTTTCATTCTTTAACAGTTCAAATGCAAATCTCGTGCATTATTCATATCATTACGGAGAATTTCAACTATCTTTACTACTGTTTTAAAAATAAGACGCGCGAAAATGAACAAAAGACGAAATTCGAATGTATCCTAAAGTTAGGACCATCCTAAGACCATCTTAGGACACCTAAATTGGTATCCTAAAGTTAGGACAATTCCTATGATTTTCCTAAGTTGCGACATGTTTGATAAACCCATTTAGGACTAAGATGTGTCCTAAGTTGGTCTTAGGACACGTCCTAATCCCAAGAGAGCTTCGATAAACAGGCCCCAGGACAATTCAAGTATATCTTATGATTATATATCCTTTGTAAAAAATACCATTTTTTTTTATGAATGTGTATTTAGAATTATCCTAATTTTTTGTATGAGAATAATGTTCCTTGTTTACCGTACGAACATATTTAATTAAAACAATTCTTAATATGACAAAAAGGAAAACATATGGCCAGGAATATCTGACAATGATGTCAATTAAGGACTAGGTCCTAACAACCACTTAACCTTTTATATAATATGGTACATAGACTCAGCTCTGTGATTCTTTTCAAAGCAGAACCAAATGCATTGTACAATGATAGTTCCAACCATGTACTTGGGTCCGAAGCTGCGCATAACTCATTACAAACAAAGATTTATTTCGTTTCAAGCCATTGTTTCCCTACTAAACTATGTATTCTACTTACTAGTACACTTGGTACAATCAAAAACCTCAGCTGATAAAAAATTGTTCAAATAAGGCCTTTGAAAATAGTGGAATAATTTTTTTCTACCCTATATACCACTTTGCCTCATAGTTTTATTAAGAAAAATTCCTCATTAAATGGTCATTTAGAAAAAGTCAGAATATTCAAACTCTTTTAGGTCACTTTTTTGATTAGCAACAAAGGGAGCTTCAGTCAATATATATAAACAATACACCAAAGTTTCATGAGAACTGCTGAAAACATTTTTGTGTTAATGTCTGAAAACTGAAAAATCACCCCTTTTTAATTAAAGAAACCTGTTAACTCGGAAACATAAAATCTAAAATTTATAAAAATTGCAAGTTACCTCATGTTAATAGATATAAACAATTCACCAAAATTCCTTGCTTTTTGAAAGCATTTTTGAGATATTATCAGAAAACTGAAAAAAAAACACCAATTTTATTGAATAAAAACCCATTACCCAGAAACTTAAAATCTAAAATTTATAAAAAAAAAAAGGAAAAAAAGGGAGCTCACGTCAATAGATATAACCAATTTCCCAAAGTTTAATGCAAATGGTTAAAGAGTTTTTGAGTTAATGTCCGACATGTTGACAACAGACGGACAACAGTATACCATAATACGTTCCGTAAACGAGCGTATAAAAAATATTATAATATATTGAGTAGTAATTTAAACACATTATATACATAAATTAATACTAAAAACATAGTCATAAAAATGGAATGCATTACAAAGGATTATATCCGTAATAAGAAATACTGATTTGTCAAAGACCGAATTATTTTAATATTTCATTTACTATTATCTGTTTTTGTACATTTTAATTCCTTGTTATCTGTTATGAGCCAAATCAATTTGCTGTTTTGCTGTTATTAGGACCCCCCTTGCCCCCCCCCCCCCCTCATAAAGTTGTTTGTGAAACGTTCATTAGCAAATATTTCACGAATATTAAGAACGAGAACAAATAAAAATAGTACGTCCAAGCAGAAATGTTTTAAAGATTTATGCTTATACTCGTATCACATTTTTATCTTATCTTCCTTTATTTGCATCGAATTTGCCACTGGACGTTAAATGGACATTATTATAGGGTTATCATGGTCCATGTTATTGAAATATGTAATGAATGTTAGTCCAGTACAATAGATGATTTGAAATCGGTAAACCATTCACTTATAACGTGTGAAAACAACAATGTTATCCTATGCACTACATAAAGTAATTTGAGGAAAAATGTGTTATTCCCCTCCTTAAAACAGAAAAATACTAAGTACAACAGTTAATTTACATTTATTAGAAAAAATTAGACTTAAACTTTTAGACATTTAATGTTGGTCTCAACTTTATACTATGACAACTATATTTATGCAAAAACGGAACTCTTTTAAAATTATAGGAATCAGCATTCAATCTTAAAGAGAGAAAAGAAACAGCAAGTATTTTGCATGAAATAGGAAAAGAAAATAGTTGCATAATGATTATTAACTTAAATACATTTGTCACTTGTTTTTATAAAACTGTATTTCTAAATAGGTAGAGCGTTAGTTGTTTGCTAGACCCCATTTAACCTTTTCCGAGTGTATTTATTTATTGCTGCACATCAATACTTATAACGTTCTGAAGCACTGGCATCACCGCCGGATCTGAGTGTGAGAGGTCCACGAGTGGTCAAAATTATAAACCAGTCAACCTTAATATTCTAGTAAGTGTTGCTTAAGGTGGTACCCAACACTTTAACTAAAATTAATTTGGCTCGTTAAATTTTCTTAAATTTTGACAAAGTATTTACTTTGACCCTTTGAAAAAAATATAAAAAAAAATTAAAAAATTGAACCAACCGTTTAATCAGAAAAATTACACTGGTTATATAGCAGTTTGACAAGCACTCATTTTAATCATTGAGAAGCTTAATATTCCCTTAAGAACACAACGTCATTAAAACGTTCTGCTGATTTTACAGAGTTATCTCTTAAAACTACTTTCATAATTCGACATAGATTCTTGGTTACTTAAAAACTAACCATTTTGAAACTGAAAAGAAACAAAAACTGGTTATCTATGCTTAACTTTGTTAACAAAATTATTGCCACTTAATCGGTATCATGTTTCGCATTTTCTGTCTCCTTTAAAGAGTATGGCGACTCATACTTTTCAATTAAATGTAAATGGACAATAGAATGTACTTTAATAAATGTTTTAAATACAGAACAAAATACCACAAGTAGCATAATTTCGGGATATTATCAAAATCTCACTTTCAGCATGTCCATATGGGAAATCGTATTCGAATATTTACTGATAAACATCTAACAATTGTATTCAATGTGAACATTATATATTTTTCAGTAAAAAAAACATCACTTACCCATTTGTGCAGATTCCAGTTGTTGATGAAAAGCTTTCAGACAGTTCGCTAAATTGATTTGTAGCTGTTTTTATTGAATAAACAATTCCTAGGGCAAGAGTTTTATGATAATTTTACGAGAATGTTTCCGTAAATCTGAAGTAACTTATATTACTTCGTATTTAATTGGTTTGTTTTGATATTTTGGATTTTTTTATCACAGTTTTATACAGTCATCATTCTTTAGTAAAAGCTGCATAATGTTTACAACATAATCCGCTATGCAGAGAGTTACGACAATAAAGAACAATAAAACATGGGTTGAAGACACTTGTCAAAAATAGACTAACAAACCACGGGGGGGGGGGGGGGGGGGGGTCTCAACATGGGATTTTGGGTACAGGTGTGCAGCTGGGATTTTAAAAACACCCCCCATTCATATATTGAATAATTGTGAAATCCCTACCTATACATATATTTCACAGCGAAATCATAACCCATTCATATATTTATCACCCATTGATATATCACAATCGGTCAATTACTACCTATTGATATATTTCCTCGGTAAAATTGCACCCCATTGATATATTTGACGGATCAAAAAAGGGACCCATTCCAGCGGCACATATGTATATACCTTTATATAGGAAGAGACCCCCCCCCCCCCCCCCCCCCCCCGTGTAACAAACTCAGTGTCAAAAACGAAATAAGACAAACAACATTCTACAAAACTGCACTTAGAATGTGTAATGAATTTTTAGAGTTATTGGACTTACATGTACGTCATTGTGACGACAATTCAACGACACTGAATACTTAAAAAATAACGAATATTAATAGCCTTATCTGTATAAACAACATAGTGAATACATATAAATGGAATTGTATAACAATATCATTTTCTTTTTATTTGCTAGAAATATGATTTGACTACTTTAATTACATGTTTAACTACAAATTACTTTATAAGTGAAATTCACGGTAAAATTGAAAAAAAACTCTTTTTGTTGACATTTCAAAGTAGTCATCCGATAACGTTTTTTTTTATGTAGTTGAGGCTTAACTTTTCTGATTGGTCGACACTCCAGTTGATGAATATGGATTAATACGTTGTTGCTTAGGATCTTAGAAACTAGCGATAATTTTCATTTTCAAGCAAGTCGAGTGAGAATAAAAAAATACACATGTATCCATTACCCTTAAAAGAATTTTTTGTATTCTACAATTTTAACAACACTATAACAACACGTTATTACGAGAGTAGCCATTTTCGTCAATAGTTCTTAATCTTATGGGATATTTTACCAATCCCATTTCTCTTCATATACGTTCTTTATTAACTCTCTAAGACTTATAGTAATTGTCGACTGATTGCAGCTCTTACAAAAATATAAAAAGTATGTAAGTCACGGATCCAATTCCGTCTGCGACTATGATAAATAGACGGGTCGAAATTAAGTCAAACCCAACAATAGTTTTTCAATCAACTATGATGATATTTTCTGGATTAGGCTGTTATCGCAGTTTGTTTTTGTAAACAAATTGATGTCTGCCACCTGAATAAAAAGAAGATCAACGATTCATACCAACAAAGGCTAATGGCTTTTTTCTGATACTTGTTTAGCAGTTTTAGAATTCCGATGACAACTTATTACTGTTTCATATGAATGGTTTAATATAAAGTTATCAGTTGGTCCTGATATAATCTATTGTTGTGAACTGAAATTGCCACTATTATTATCAGAAAAATGGCTTTTATAGTAAAATACAATGACCTATCATTGTTGGAAAGTAAACACTCAAGATATGTTTGTTCTCTCTAATAAAATATAATATTTCGTAATACAAATATCAAATCAAATCTTTTACAGTAAATCAATATAATAAACTGAAAATTCTCAGCTTTATGAGAATTTTTTTAGCAGATGACAAATCACTTCGTCGACTTAACCATGATTACCGCATGTTCTCCGTGAGTAGGAGACATAATCGGTTGTTCAAAACATCGACTTTAAACTTGAAAAAGAGGCTTCTCCTCGATATACACGTGCTGTAGATATTAAATTCGAATGAAAAAAAAAAATAGAATTGATTTATGGAAAAGGAAAAAGGGTCGAAAGATACCAGAGGAACAGTCAAACTCATAATTCGAAAATAAACGCAATGGCTAAAAATGAAAAAGACAAACAGACAAATAATAGTACCTAAAAAACAACATAGAAAACTACGGACTGAGCAACACGAACCCCACCAAAAACTGGGGGTGATCTCAGGTGTTCCAGAAGGGTAAGCAGATCCTGCTGCACATGTAGCACCCGTCACATGTGAAGGCGAAAATAGGACAACTTGTTTTCTTTAATTCATTTTCTTAATCATGGTGGACATTTAAAGAGATACACAATGACACAATCATGAAAACGCTACATACAAAACTAGAAAGAGAGCTTCACAAACCCCACTAAACATTGGGTTGATCAGAGGTGTTTCCAAAAGGTAAGTAGATCCTGCTCCATGTGTAGCACCCACCAGATTGACCAGATCTTCATTTAAATGATAATGATGGATATACGGAAAGTACAGTGTTCTAAAAAAAAAACCCACTTGGAACCTGTACTTTTGAACGATGAAAAGAAAATTTCAGAATTAAGTGAAAATGATAACTGATTGTTCGACTGTCCTTTACTGAACCTCTAGTTGCAAATATAATGAAATCATTCAGAATCAATAAATGAAATAGGTTGGTTTGTCAAAGAGATAAGGGTATGCAAGGTGTCAACCAAATTTCACTTTTTTTTATATAACTTTAGATAATTTGTAGAATGTTTGAACAGGGTATACATTATCAAATACTAGTAATCTATTTTGTCTTTCGTTTTCTGACAAAAAAATTCAGGAGAAGATTATCAATTAAGTTGAATTTGTGTTTACACTGAATGCGCTGTTGCACTTGTCGTGTACTATTCCAAGGACGTCTTCGTATCAATAAAGGTTACAAATAACGATGTTTATAATAAGAATATTGACGGACAAGACTTCAACTTGAATGTCTATGCTTATTCCGTTAATTAAAAAAATGTCCTTTTATATTGGAGAATAAACTAAAAATATCTGCTAATGAGTACTACGTCTTTAAAGCTTATAACTTCCTTAGTAAAGTCATATTAAGTTGAATGATATCACGTACAGTTAATAAGTATGTCCTTTACCCGATAACTGGTATGTACTTAGTATTCTAGAGTTAAAAAAGTCCGAGCAGTCCGAGCTTTAAATCGAAAGGTTAACCGGGCGTGTTTTTTCTTATTATTATTTTTGCCTACGCCTTTTCGCTTGATGACGTTTTAGTCGAATCCAATAATTATATTATTCGTTAGATTTTTTAAATAAAATTTAAAATCATTCTCGTTATGATTTTTAAAAAGTGGCATGTTTGATTTCTTTTGTCTCAGCCTAAGCCATTGTTTTTTTTGTTGCAAGTTCTATGCCACCGCGAGGTTAGACGTGATGAAATGTTATTACAAATACAACCACAATATCTGCCAGACATAATAATTACTTAGATAAATTAAAAAAATATCCCAGGTGATAAAACTATCGTCAGTTACTTCCAAATACCCTGATCAATTTTCCAACTTACATATTCCTCATTTAAAATTCAGAAGAAATCTTTTAACATATCAACAACATAGTAACCTAATAGGAAAAATTCATCTTAAAAAACTTTTCCTTGTCTATAGGCAAATAATTTAATTTGGGATGTAACGCGTCTTCTGATTGGCTGACGTTATTTTGTTATGAGCCCATAGACATAATTTAGTCATGTGACCGTGACGTCATCAACGTTTTTTCATGGTTTTCTACGGTTTAAAATGGAATTTAGAATTAAATTATAAGAAATGACTGTAATATTTTTTCTGTCTATTCGAAATAACATAAAAAAATGTGGTGCACACTGTTAAATAACCCGCTACGCGCGTTATTCATTGTGCACCATATTTTTAATGTTATTTCGAATAGACAGAAAAAATAGTACAGTCATTCCTTAAATGGGATAAGATACATTTATTTCCCTGACTAAGGGAGATATGAAGATTTGTTCACCCAAGAATATTCATATTTCATGAGGACTTTGATTTGAGGTTTAGAGGGTGAGCAAATCTTCAGTTTGTTTTTATACAGTAGTTTCTATTGTTCTTGTCTTCAACTAGTTTAGGACGTCAATAATTTAAACAAAGGTAATAATTTACTATTCTTTATACTAAGAATATTGATGGAAAAGACTTCGTTATTATTGTCTATACTTAATCAGTCATTAGAGAGTTGTTTGAAATAAAACCCTTTTATTGACAATTTAAACATAGAAACATCTACTAATGAACCCTGTGTCTTGGTAGTTTATTACTCGACTTGATAGTTTCCTGTTAAAGTCATAAGTTAAATAATATCACGCATTGTTGATAAATATATCCTTTTGCTCGATAACTGGTATGTACTTAGTATTCTAGAGTGTAAATAATCTGAGCTATCAATCAAAACGGTTAGCGAGAGGTGTTTTTTATATCGCTTTTGCGTTTTTTGGATATACTATACAATTGAATCCGGTCACCCTAAAATTCATTTTAAATCAGTTTTAATTATAAAATTGATATCATCACAACTATTGAACATTTCTAAGTTGACTAATTAGTTAAAACACGAAAATAAGAAAATATACTGTGATTGCAAATGGGATAACCTTAAACCAGAGATAAACTGATGCAGAAGGTTAGCAACTATGGGTCACCACTTTTAAAGGACAGTTAGCTACAGTATATGTGGAACAAAGTATAAACATTTTTGACCATCAATTACCCCAAACGATACCTTAATCTATTGCTTACCTTACATATTCATTATTCTCAATTCGAAATTAAAATCTTTTGAAAAGGAGATTCGAAAAAACATCAACAATATAGTAATCAAATAGGACAAATATGCAACCCCAAACTATCAACAGTTACTGTACTTTATTTTCGTACTTGGTCGTACTAGTTTTGTCAAGCTAAACATATAAATGTGCTACTTGTCGGTCATTGATTATTATTTTTTAAAAAAACCTTTGACGTTTTCCTTAAAATATAAGATGCGAAAATTCAAATGTTCAAGATTTGTTTTTTTTTACATATTTGTTTTCGTCATATGTCATACTTTATTAAATTTGAGGTTTTCCGTTAACTGTAAGATAAATTTTAAAATTATAGAGCCTGCTAAATCTTCAATTCACCTTACAACAAACTCGTGAAACGGTCAAAAGGGTTTATCAGACTTATCACCGGGTTTTTTCTTATGTGAGCAAAGCAACAGTGCACCATGAGTAGTAAGATGTGTTAACTGTTGCGGATCAACCCCCAGGCCTTGAAGGCATAAAACTTTGCTCAGTGCTCGGAGCACAAAAATCATGCTCGAAACATGAAATCCAGCAATTTGATTGGTTGATTTTCGAATCTGAGTTCAAAAATCATGCTCGAAACATGAAATCCAGCAATTTGATTGGTTGATTTTCGAGTCTGAGTACAAAAATCATGCTCGAAAGTTTCATGACCGTGCCTAGGTTGTTGCTTCTCAGTTTACAATATTCGATGCTGTGTTTTGTGTACTGTTGTTTGTATTTTTTTTATTTTTTTTTTATCTATTTGACATTGCGTTGGCGTTTTAATTTCGATTGAAGTTGAAAGTCTCTTTTGTAATTTTCATCTCTCTTTTATTAAGATTAAAATTCAAAATCATGCTTGCTGATTCGACATTTTTAGATTTTTGACAGAATTTTGTATACCGTAGAATGTTACCATCTTGGATTGTGATTAACATCTGAGTGTTTTATATCATACAAAGATATTATGTTATAAATCCTGATTTTGATTAATGTTTGGAATGTACTGAAAATTCCTGATTTGAAATATTGCCCGCTAGTCTTTGTAAGTTAAACATATTTGCATGTTTACTTACATTATCTATAAAAAAAAAAACAAATCAGACGTTTTTTATCTTTTGACCATGAAGGTAATACAATAAACTGCATAATATATACTAATATTGAGGGTAATAACGTATTATTGACAGATATAATGAATATGAAACAAAATGATAAATTCCCGTATGTGTTAATATGACATTTTGATTGCAATTTGTATGGCAACAAAATTGGCAATACCAATACTATCGTATTTACAAAGTCATTTTATAATACTTATATATAAACTAATATTGCTAACAAAACACTTATAAAGGAGACGGATTTATATAAATTCTTTATTTTTGCTGAATCACTGTTTTTCTTTTATATAATTTAGTTTGTGTACTTTTGGAGAAAAAACAACTTTTGTTTGAACTAATTTCTGCGAATGAGTTACTTTTCATTCTATATTTAATTGTTTAATACCAGGATTTATTAACACGATAACAAAGGTACATGTATACAAATCTCGACAATATCTGATATCACTTATATGTTAATTGATAATGCTTACAAAACATTATTAAGGGGGACGGATTCATATAATTTCTTCTTGTTTCCGAGTACGTGTTTTATATTGTTTAATTGTAATCCACTTTTAGAAAATAATATTGTTTGACCTAATTGCTGCCTTTGTTCTATATTTCATTTTCATGACAAGGATTTAGTTACACAATATCAAAGTAATGTTAATCTGGAAAATATATTATATAACATGCACATGTTAGTTTTAGTGAGAAATCCAGCTGTTTGGTATGATTTTAATTTGATATTTTAAAGAGACATCAGCTGCATAAAATATGTTTTTGTTGTATTAAATTCTGCTAGCATGTTTTCTTGTGCAGTAAAATATTCTTCAGACGGACTTTAATCGAGAATATAAAAGGTAAAATAACAAAGATACCGAATGTCGAGAAAAATTATATAGTCCCTTAGCAAATGGCAAAGTCTGAAGCTCAAACACATCAAACGTAAAGCCATAATAAAATTTACAGTATCTTAACCATGTTAACAGACATATTGAATTTAAAGATAAAGCATTTCAAGAAAATTAGAAAAATAAAGGCAACAGTAGTATACCGATGTTCAAACTCATAAATCCATGGACAAAAAACAAAATCGGGGTAACAAACTAAAACTGAGGGAAACGCATTAAATATAAGAGGAGAACAACGACACAACACTACCATGTAACACACACAGAAACGGACCAAGCAACAGACAAAATCCCACGAGAATAACAAATATAACATCAAAACCAAATACATAAATTTGGGATAGACAAGTACCGTGACACGTCTTATCGCAATGTGACTTTACACTCAAAAATAAGAGAAAACAAACGACGCAACGTTAAAATGTAACACATACAGAAACGAACTATAATATAACAATGGCCATATTCCTTACTTGGTACAGGACATTTTTAAAGAAAAAAATGGCGGGTTGAACCTGGTTTTGTGGCATGCCAAACCTCCCCTTTTATAGCCATGTGAAATACAACATTATTAGAAACCGTATATTTAAATTACAAATAGTAAAATAACGAAAAAAATACCGAACTCCGAAAAATTCAAAAGGAAAGTCTGTAGTCAAATGACAAAAACAACTAATGAGTTACCTTTTGTTCTATATCACTTATATTTAAATTTATAACGCTAACAAAACATTAATAAGGGTGACGGGTCTATATAAATTCGCTCTTTTTCCGAGTTATTGTATGTCTTCTACATGATTGTAACTTCTGCAATTTTGGAAATAATATTTTTGACCTAATTGCTGCCTTTATTCTATTTTTCGTATTGATACTATTTAGTCCCTAAACAAATGGCAAAGTCAAGAGCTCAAACACATCAATGGTCAAGCCGAATAAAATTTCCAATATTTTTTCAGACACATGGAATTTAAAACTGACCAATGCAAATAAGAACAGTAAATTAAAATAAAATACATTTTATTGTAGAAGAAAACAAATTCTGAAACCGTTCATATTCAGTTCCGTAATTCAGTTTCATAAAGTATAAAATGTAAATCAAATTAGGCATACTTTCAATACCGAATTAGCAATTTGTATTTTTGAAGAAAATTACATTTAACACAAATCCGAAATCAACAGTCAAAAGAAACACTGAAACATAAACCGTAAAAACGAGAGAGACTAAATTTCTAGACCAATCAGAGATATCAATATTACTTCAAATCGATTATAAAAGTTTAAGCATTTAGATACAAATAGATTTGCTATTTTTGTATTCTTATATTTCCTACCGGTATTCTGACTTTCCACGAAAATTAAAGTTACATGTATTTTATTGAAACAAATGAACAAAATAATATCACATCATTATATAAAGTACTTCGAGGTATCTTTTGAGTATTCTTTATTAATGCATGGTTATTTTTGTTCTGTTGTTACTTTTTTTCTGCGATAAATTATGATAAAAATAATTGAATTATGATAAAAATACAGATCATGAGTCAATGATTTGACAATACTACATTCTACTTTCTGAACTGGTTATTATTACGCATGTCAGCTTTTCAAATTGTTTAAGATGTGCATCATTATGATAAAACATAAGAAACCAGAACAGTCATCATAACAGAAAGTAGACCAGCACGTTGTCAGATCTTTGAACTGTTTAAGAATGCGACACTCACTTTGCGTTACGACCAATTGCAACATTCCTTTTATGGGTATGTAGGTTATCTTTTGTAATGGAACACTTTCAAGCGAAACCAATACTCTTTTTTCCCGAGTTTAATTCAAGCACTAGCTCTAGCACTTTTTATAGAATCTGAAAGTAATGTTATTTATTTATGGTTATGACATATTTGTCATTTGGAGTAAAGCAAACAATAATGTTTTAAACAGTTCATTATAATGTCTTTCCAAAAAACATGGAATCTACCAAAAAACGGTATCTAAGAAATAAATATCATGTTAGAAATGATGACTGTATTCGTAAACGTGAAACTATCATACTCATATGCAATACCATAAAATAGGAAAATTATATCATTGACATAAAGGTTCCTCAACATTTACAATGAATACGAGTGCTTGAAACAAATACAAATTAGAACATTACTTATTTATCGTAAAAACATAGCACGGCAATTTATTTCAACAGAAATGTCATTTCAAATAAAAAAAACTACAATACCTTCATTAATATCGTTGATTACTTCTCTCACCTAAGGGACGTGGTATTTTAGAAAGTTCCAAAGATCAATTCACGATATTGCCTTTTGTCAGCTAAAAAAGGAAATTTAATTGTCATACCAATATAATTGTCAATTTTTATACAATATCTCATTTATTAAAAAAAAAAAAAAATACACAGGAATATTTCATCTTTTTAATAAAGTACAAACAATGGATTACCAATATAAACCTAGAAGAGCGCTCAGTGATAACTCAAATGTCTGAAGTAAATCATTATGATAATGTCGTGTATGATGTTGGTATCAATCTCTTTCGACATCAATTAGTAAATTGTTTCTAATATAACGTAATAACCTTATCAAAATAATGTTATAAATACGCATTAATGTATTGATTCCTTTATAATAAAATAATGGTTTTGATAGCAGGTCTTTGACAATCTTTGTTAAATTCGGGTTTTTTGTTTTACACCCTAGTTTTAAAAAAAGAAATATATATTAGGCAAGAGTGTAATGCATGTTTACCCCTTATATAATTTATATTTCCACGATCTGCAAATAATTACAAATTTATAGAAAACAATAATGACAATCGGTACCCTAAAGATATAACCGGTCTTTAATCAAAGCGCCCTTTGAAAAATCAACAGCAAAAAAAAAAAAAAATCAAAAACACAAAAACAGTGCTATCAAAAGCTTGTATTCTTTTTTTAATTTTGTTTTGATTTACCAGCCCAAGATTAACCGGCACTCACTGATCCTCTCAATAAGAATCAAACTACGATACTACATCATGTCTCTAAAATTAAAAAGACAGACTTGTGAGGGACAACTTAAATAGATGATTACACTGCAAACAATCAGATCGTTCGTCTACAATATCGAATTAAAAATTGTATTCCATGGTCACCTTAACAGGTATACTATGTAAGTCATCCTTGTAGTTTGCGAATAGTTGACTCATTGGCAAACATGTCATATTTACACATGTTTATATACTATATATGAGAATTAAACTTCGGTATATAAAGAAAGAGGAGTGCTCTATACATGTAGCATAAATGTAAGAAAGACACATCAATACGGGTTTATAGATTCAAGTAGTCATTGTACACAATGCAGTGATGTTTTTATGTAACAGTGAATACCATGGATTACGACATTTCCACATGTCATTTCTATTCGATATATTCATGGTACAATATGACCCCTTTCACCACAAAATGAGCATATTAAAAAAAACATCCATTTTACTGCATTTTAAATACATTCATGGTCATGAACTGCGAAAAAATGTAGACGGCGAGTTCTATGACAAAAAAGCGCATGCAAATCCAGACGCAGAATAACTCGATAAACTATGATCGTCAGAGGAATAAAATGCTAGATACATTTTCAAGGAAACATATTTCAGTCTCCATTCCGATATCTAATTGATATAATTATCTTTTGCCTCTTGGGTTTCTATGTTATTGAAACAGTTTCAATGTATGTTTAATGATAACTACTAAGTACATATTAGGTGACATGAGGAACTTATTTTTTCCTTTGAATTTTTAACCCCAAATATTAAAATATCAACTATTCAAATATCATTTTCAATCCCATGCGTTTTGTATTGCATGTATTAAAAAATTGAGCTAAGTTCTAAATTACTTTTAAATCAAAGGGATATTCAAACCCTATCACTTTAGTTTATTTAGCAAGTGACTGAAAGGAGAAGGTCTGGTTAGGACTAATTACTATTCTTCAACATTAAATTAAGGCAAAAGTAGTATACCGCTTTTCCAAATTCATAAATCGATAGAGGAAAAACAAATCCGAGTTACAAACCAAAACCGAGGGAAACGAATCAAATATAAGAGAACTACGACACAACAGAAACTCAACATTAAAATGTAACACACACGGAAACGAGCTATAATATAACTTTTGCCATTTCCCTGACTTGAAACAGGATATTTTAAGATAAAAATGGTAGGTTGAACCTGGTTTTGTGGCATGCCAAACCCCCCGCTTTAAGGGCAATGTTAATTATAACATTAAAATGACAACATTACATAACAGGACTACAATACAAATCAAAAACCAATTCTTCAGAGAACAATTGAAGGTCTTTCCACCTCGATAATAAGAATTAAATTTAAAAAACGATGTTAGAAAATGTCACTCCTTGTTGATGTAATTTGGTTCTTCAAATTGATATAAAAAATAAGATTAATAGGTATAGGCAGAAGACTTAATTGTTTTATTATGAACAGAAAATAATTTTTTTCAAAGGTCAAAATGTAGAACGTCAAATTGACCTTTGATCTTGACCTCAATTTCAAGGTCATAGGTCAGTGATCTCAAATCAAAAGACCCCAGGTCAATCATTTGTATGGTTGTGGAGAAATACTGATTTCAAATACATAAGGGGAGAAAACTCATAAAAGGGTTAACTAAAACACTTCGACTGAAATAGGTTGAAGTTTCGCCTTTTTGTAAACAGTAATTTGGCAAACAAATCATATCATTAACTGTAACAGTTTCTTTTGAATAATGTTAACAAGCAAAATTTAAAATTTATAACATGACCTTGACCTTCGACCTTGATCTTAATTTCAAGGTCATAGGTCAGTGAACTCAAAACGGAAGACCGGAGGTCAATCACTTGTATGGTTGTGGAGAAATACTGATTTGAAATACATAAGGGGAGAAAACTCCTATAAGGGTTAACCAAAACACTTTGACTGAAATAGGTTGAAGTTGCGCCTTATTGTAAACAGTAATTTGGCAAACACATCATATCATTAACTGTCACAGTTTCTGTGTAATAATGATAACAAGCAAAATTCAAAATTAAGAACATGACCTAGATCTTTGACCTTGACCTCAATTTCCTTCAAATTGATCAAGGACTTCATATCAAAAGTCTGTAGGCCTCTACGACTTAATACGTATGAATTTATCCAACAAATCGCCTATCTTTAATTTTCAAAGGGAAATAACTCCCATAAGATGTCTTCCGATCACTCAAGTCAAATAAACCAAATCATTCTCAAGAGTAGACGAACAATTTAGTGAAAACAGTTTGCTAAAATCTTTTACGGTTTTTAAAGATATGATGTTAAAGGATGAGTTTTGAAACCCCCATTACTGTACAACATCATTGGCCAAAAAATCCATTCGATATGTTGTAAGACAAAAAAGCATCTCAGACGGCAGAAGAAGAAAAGAAAAATAATCAGAAGAAAAACAAAAGGTCTTTCCACGAAAAGTGGAAAGACCTAATAGTCAGAAGAAAAACAAAAGGTCTTTCCACGAAAATTGGAAAGACCTATATAATAAATGGGAGAAAAGTACTGGTTATTGTAAAATATTTGGACTGACTTGGTCATAAAAAAAGCACAAATTCCAGTTAAGGTATGACCAATCTATAAAACATGATATTTCCTTTTACCCGATAACTGGTATGTTCTTAGCGATCTAGAGTAAAATTAATCCGAGCTATAAATCGGAACGATTAACAGGCGTGATGTTTTCTTCTTTTTGCCTACGCCGTTTTGCTTGATGACGTTTTGAGTCTAATCCAATATTCCTAATATTTGTTTTTTATCAACAGAAGAAATCATAAAGGGCCATAATTTAAAACGAATGAGAATAATGGACAAAACAAATAAAACCATAATGAAAATGGCATAAAAAAATAAAAATAAACAATTGAAGGTCTAGGACCTACACCCTTATGTGTTTATCGGTTTAACTGTTTCTCTGTGTCTTAAATGGTACTTCTAACAAATCATAACAACAATTATTTTACACGGGGGACTAGTTTCCACTTTGAATCTTTACATTCAACAATTGAAGTATCAACTATAATAATTGTAATTTTATTTTCGATCTCAAGAGTTTTGTTTCGCATGCATCAAAGACAAAGTAAAGTTTCATTGATTCTCTAACGCAATTAATAATAAACAAGAGGCTCTCAAGAGCCTGTGTCGCTCACCTTGGTCTATGTGCATATTAACAATGGACACAGAATTTTTTGTGTTTTGGTGATTGTGCTGTTTTTGTAGATCTTTCTTTACTGAACATCCTTGTTGCTACAATTATCTCTATCTATAATGAACTTGGCTTAGTAATTACAGTGGAAAATATTTCCTTAAAATTTACAAAAAGTAACAAAAATTTATGAAAATTTTTAACAATTGACTATAAAGGGCAATAACTCCTTAAGGGGTCAATTGACAATTTTGGTCATGTTGACTTATTTGTAGATCTTATTTTGCTGAACATTATAACAGTTGATCTCTATCTAAAATAATATTCAAGATAATAACCAAAATCTGCAAAATTTCCTTTAAATTACTAATTCAAGGGCAGCAACCAAACAACAGGTTGTCCGATTTGTCTGAAAATTTCAGGGCAGATAGATCTTGACCTGATAAACAATTTTACCCCATGTCAGATTTGCTCTAAATGCTTTGGTTTCAGAGATATAAGCCAAAATCAACATTACACCTCTATGTTCTATTTTTAGCCATGGCGGCCATCTTGGTTAGTTGGCCCGGGTCACGCCACACATTTTTAAAACTAAATACGCCAATTATGATTGTGGCCAAGTTTGGTTAAATTTGGCCCAGTAGTTTCAGAGGAGAAGATTTTTGTAAAAGATTACAAAAATTTACGAAAAATTGGTCAAAATTGACTATAAAGGGCAATGAAAATTTTGGTCATGTCGACTTATTTGTAGATCTTACTTTGCTGAACATAATTGCTGTTTACAGTTTATCTCTTTCTATAATAATATTCAAGATAGTAACCAAAATCTGCAAAATTTCCTTCAAATTACTTATTTCGGGGCAGTAACCCAACAACTGGTTGTCCGATTCATTTTTGAGAGTTTCAGGGCAGATAGATTTCCACTTGATGACCAATTTTACGCAAGTCAGATTTGCTCTAAATGCTTTGGTTTAAGAGATATAAGCAAAAATCTACATTTCACCTCTAGATTCTATTTTTAGCCATGACGACTATCTTGGTTGGTTGGCCGGGTCACGCCACACATTTTTTAAACTAGATACCCCAAAGATGATTGTGGTCAAGTCTGTATTAATTTAGCCAAGTAGTTTCAGAGGAGACGATTTTTGTAATAGATTATTAAGATTTACGAAAAATGGTCAAAAATTGACTATAAAGGGCAATAACTCCTTAGGGGGTCAATTGACCATTTCGGTCATGTTGACTTATTTGTAAAACTTACTTTGCTGAACATTATTGCTGTTAACATTTTATCTCTATCTATCATACTATTCAAGATAATAACCAAAAACAGCAAAATTTCCTTAAAATTACCAATTCAGGGGCAGAAACCCAAAAAGGGTTGTACGATTCATCTGAAAATTTCAGGGAAGATAGATCTTCACATGATAAACAATTTTATCCCATGTCAGATTTGCTCTAATTGCTTTGGTTTTTGAGTTATAAGCCAAAAACTGCATTTTACCCCTATGTTCTTCTTTTAACCATGGCGGCCATCTTGGTTGGTTGGCGGGGTCACGCCACACATTTTTTAAACTAGATACCCCAATGATGATTGTGGCCAAGTTTGGTTTAATTTGGCCGAGTAGTTTCAGAGGAGAAGATTTTTGTCAAGGTTAACGACGACGGACGACGGACGACGGACGACGACGACGACGACGACGGACGCCAAGTGATGAGAAAAGCTCACTTGGCCCTTTGGGCCAGGTGAGCTAAAAATGTAATCTTATAATGCATTTTGCAAGCTGTTGATGATTGTCATAAACAAGTCTATTCTCGGATACGGTTTAAGTATATAATTCGCTCTTGATGGCACACAATTTTAGAGAATAGATCTCTACACACAACATTTGTTGTTGCTCTTATCTACATCTAGTGACAAAGATATGATGCATTTTCTGAGCGAGACAAAATTTAAGGATGTCCCATGTGGGTTGACCTGTATGAAAGGGGAAACTGTAGGCTGCATCATATACCAATTTTACATATTTATTTATAGAATATGTTTTGTTGCAATATAATAAATACAAAATTAATATGAATTACATTGATTTTTTAATATTTGTTCGCTATTATCAAATCTTTTTGTATTGAACGCATTGTAGAGCAAAGCTTTACGCAAATGTCACTGTGTAAATTTTATTACACAACAGTTGTACTTAATTAAAAAAATTTCATAAGAAAATCTAAAAAAAATGAATTACAATGCAAAGAAAAAAAATCGCTCATACAATATATAAAGCTGAAAACACCCATAAAATACTTTTTGTTCACTGATTGCATAACGTTTACAAAGACTCATCAGTGACCTTCGAATTGAAACAGTTTAATTTTCAATGCACATTTTGTAATTATCCCTCAGTGTCATTTAGTCTTTGGCGAATATTTGTCTCAATGGTAATAATACCACTTGTCCTTAATGTTTCAATATACCATACAAGTTTAACCTTCTCAAATGGTACGCATCCTGTGCACCACCCTGAATCACGATCCAACAGGAAGCAATATCATTGATAGCATCTTGAAATCCCATACTGTAATGTGATATCTTCTACTGTCGGGAGCATGTTCCCAATATGATATCCCATTCTAGCTACTCCTATATATTCACATAGTACAGCAACCAATCAGAAGCAATATTTGTATGTTATGATATTAAGACGGCTTGAATATCCAAACAAAACTGATAGAAAGACTTAAATATTCTACCTTGGCCCTTAAACAAGGAATGTTACTAATAAATAAAGGGTGGAATATTCATTATCTTTAGCACAATCTCTTTGGTTTTATTTTCAATATATTTAAGGTACAATGTTAAAAAAATAAATGTATCATACTTTAACATTTACACATCCTTATCAATCCATTGTACACATGTACATGATATGAATTTGGAAAAATGATTTAAAGCGAAGAAGATGTAAATGTCCATTATATGACCCATACCTCAAATAATGCAGCGAACATATCGCGACAAACGGTATATGTAAGAGGAATACAATGTTAGATATGATGTTTTAAATATGAAACATTCCATTCGTAATTTCATTATTGATTATCTAATTGATATAACTAATTTCTTCCTCGTGGGTCTGATTGTGTTGAAACAGTTTCCCTGTGTCTTTAGTGATAGCTATAAAACACACATTACGTTACACGAAGGATTAATTTTCACTTTGATTTAATAACTGAAACATTAAATATTCACATTTATTTTTTCTGTCTCAAGAGGATTTTTATCGCATGAATCAAAATTAAAGCAAAGTTTTCGTTGATTCTGTCCTTAAATTAAGAGGTAATTTGAAACGTATTCTTCTTAATCCATTAAGTAAATTGATACTTATTATCGTAACATCTCAGCTCCTTTGTTCTAAGGGATGATCTGAGCCTGATCACCCTACCAGATCACCCCAGTTTGAGTGTCTTTGTTATGCATGCTTTCCTTTTTTTCTGTAACATTTTGGCGGGAATGTATAATCCACTATAAAACTTATAATTAATTATGCGAAAAAGAATATCTATCAAAATTCACGTAGAAAAAATCCAGTGTATATGCTGGGATTCGAACTCAAAACCTTTATCATATCAAGCCACGACATATACACTAAACCAGGACGACTGGATACGAACTAACAGTAATTTAACATGCTCAGAGGAAGCAAGATATTTTTATAAGTTGGGCGAGTTGGCAGACCTTTATTCAGTGGGTTTCAACCTTTTCGTTAATTAGTGAGTTGCCTGACTGATTGTTCAATTTGATTTTACACTTTTTAAAAATTGGGCGAGTCGGTAGACAAGAGTGGGGCGATTTTTTATTAAGTGGCGATATAGTAGCATATTAATCTATTGTAATAAAAATTCATAATATCTAATAAAATTTGTAGATTTAGCTAACAAGGTCCTTATATTTGGATAAAGTAACATTTGTTTATAGTGGAAAGTTGTTTTATCGTTAAATAAGCTACCATTAAAAAATGCTTGCTAGTCTCTCTCTGTGATTACCTTTAGATAACTCTGGTTCATTTCCCAATCAATCTATCATGAAGGGAAGATAAATAATACGAATTTCAATCATAGTCTTTTTCAAAATTGATGAACGGTTCTTTATATTGGTATGTAATCATTTTAAACGTTTCAAATTTATGAAATTATATTCGTACATTAATGTTTTTGATACACCAATAACAAAAACTGAAATATATTGAATTGATACATTATGTAACTATTCAAATTTATATCAGAAACCTAAACTTAATTATAAAATAATGAACCTGTTAAAGGGAGACAATACTCGCATAACTTTTTCGAATTGGCACATAATACAACGGAATGTCACTCTTGCATACAAATGGCACATCAATATAAATAATTAACTGTGCAATCGCGCTCCACCTTCAATGATGATTCTAAATTATAATTATAACCAAAAGTTGTTAATCTATAGATAGTAAAGACTAATGAAATCTAACCCACTGTTGAAATATTTCTTTGCATTTTTTTTAAAACTTCCTCGGTAAAATGCTTGAGCCACTTGACTTTCATAGCTCATAATTAACGTTTTTACACAATACTTAAATAAAGTAGCTAAAGATTATTCGCTTCTCAAAGTGTAAGACACAATAAAAATCGTATGCTTGCACCATCTTACCCAAAAACAGATTTAATTAAGTTCTGAACATTTCGACATTTCTTCGTTAAAACCGGTTTTAAACAAATCACAAGTACGTGTTAAGATCCGACTAAATACCCATATCCAGATATCGTCAGGTAAATTTGCTAGATATAGTGAGGGCCCATTGGCAAGTGGGGCGAGTTGACATTGTTTGATAACTACTCATCGTGTTCGGGGATCATAAAGAGTATACAACATATAGTAATGTATAAAGTATATTATAATAGTTGCGTGGTGTTCTAAACTAGATGTTATGAATTGTAAATGGTTTTTCGTCTAATCTAAAACATCCGGGATGTAAAATAGTCATCCCAGTCGGACTTGGTGTGTCAGCGTTAGAACACACTCTGGCCTCCGGCCATCGGGGATGATCTTACACTGACACAACGCGTCCTTGTGGGATAACTATTACTAAAACTTCAAACTGCTTTGATTCGAGTACAGCTGGTGAGTCTTATGACTGGTGACAGTTGTTCAGTGGTTGGCATTTACCGATGATTGATTCGTAAGTTTTTTTCGTTTCTTGTTTTTATCTAAAAGTTAGAACGTTGCTTTTTCTTTTTGAATCATTGTTTTACACTATTGATATCGTGACCTTATATAGCTTGCTATTCGGTGTGAGCCAATGTTCCGTGTTGAAGGTTGAACGTTGTTGTGTAACGGTTTATTTTTACACATTGTAACTTGGGTGGAGAGTTGACGCTGATACCACATCTTCTTATTTCTATAGACTGCAAAACGGATATGTGGAATACCAAAATATAACCCTGATATCTTTAATGAACTTCATAAAATATTTATTATAAATATGTAGGTATAAGATAATAAATTTATGTAGAAATAAATCTAACTAGGCATATTATTGAAATTAATATATCATATTGCATGAATCATACTAGTCTTATACTAGATCCTCATAAACAATGTTGAATTATTATGAAAGTGAGTATGTAGATCACGTGTATGCTTGTTTGTTTATGTTTGATATCAAAGTATATTTGAATGGTTTCTGGTCAAATATTGAGAGATCAAATGTACCCGTCATCGTCTATGTCAAGTTAGATTTAACCAATCATTACCCGTCATCGTCTATTTCAAGTCAGATTTAACCAATCATTACTACGCATTTAAGTAGGAGCGCGAATAGTATCCATTTTCTAAAATGGTCAAATCAAATATGTATATGGACATTAAATTATATTGAAACCATTCATACGTATAATTAACTCTTGGCAATTGTGTTGGTATATTCTATTTTTTGTATTATATTTTATTGATGTTATACCGTTCAATATATTACGTAATAGACGGAGTTATCAAACTGGAAATGGAATTGAAATTATCAATTATTTACAAACTTAAATGACTTATTTTGTATTTGTCCTTTACAAACTATAGCAAAGGTTGTTATACATTTCTGCTGTGTTACACATATATACATCTTTTTTATGTGCAAAACATATATTTCTATTCAGATCTACTTTATCACAAATCATATTAAATGCAATTTAGAAGGGGCTTCTATATAGATAAATTACTGAACATACAACAAATTAACAGGCATACATACAACAACAGATGACTTATGAGATGCAATCGAATGCAACTTAATCTCTGTTTGGCATACTTTGTCTTACCAAATTGTTGCATCGACTAAATATCGTCAATATGAAAGTACAAAAACTGGGTGCATGATTTCAAAACCACATTTAATAAGATGAACATAAAATATAATTTGAATAAAATTGATAATGAATGCAAACATCAATATCAAGTAACAGTTACGATTAATGTTTGTTTTTAGTTTTCATACCTAGTTGTTAATTAAATTAAAATTCGTTTTTATAGTAGTACATCAGATTCGATCTGTAAGTTGGTTGTCCGTACTGTTCGTCTGTATCAAATGATAGTCGCATTTGTCTCAGTAGAAAGTAAAATCACAAAAATACTGAACTTAGAGGAAGATCAATTGGGAAAGTCCATAATCACATGGCAAAATCAAATAACAAAACGCATCAAAAACGAATGGACAAGAACTGTCATATTCCTGACTTGGTACAGGCATTTTCAAATGTAGAAAATGGTGGATTAAACCTGTTTAGCAATTATACATGGTTTTGTGACAAATGGCACTAATCCTTATCTGGAAATGACATACACAATGACACGTTTTCATCTACTTCTATGTGAGCGGTACATAACAAGGGACCAACAGGCCACAGTCCTGAATTCCATTCTTTAATACAGATGTTTCAATTATGATGTGCAATGTATTTTGTCTCATCCAGTGATATTCAAAAACATAAGAGTATGAAATAAAAAATAAAACAAATAAAGCAGAAACTTATTGTTACACTTGTTATATCTACAATAATAGTTAGATCGCAGGATACTTTAACATATGCAGATATGTTTATAGATCTCAATAACGCTATCCCTTTTGACATGGATGGCCCGACCATGAAAATAAAACTTAAGATAAAAAAAAAAACAAAGAAAAGAAGACGAATAAATAGAATTAACTGTCGTATCTGCAATTGCTGGATTTTTTTTTAAAGTTCCTTGAAAAGAAATTATTCTTTTGAATTAAAATTCTTTTGTTTTATAACGCTTAAAAAGTTGTTTCAAATTTGAAGTGATCTTGATTCAACGTTGTGTTCGAAAGCACACATTGTATTTTAAAATTGTATTGGGCACTTTTCAAATAGTAAAAATATCATTCATCAACAGTGTTCGTTTTATACAATAAAAATAAAAAATGTTTTTTTCAACAGTTAAACAAAAATAAAAGACGATATTATCACGATTCTCTTAAAGACAGTTTGATTAAGATAAACATACCTCAATGCAACTTGTATTCTTTGTTAATCCAATAAAGCCTCAACACCTCTCTTATTACTAACATTTCTGATTGACAACAGTCATGTTTCTAATTTCTTATTTCAACAATAATCATATCTATAAGACGGCAGAATGACAGTGCTACTTTATCCCGTTGGTAGCTAGTCGATCAGAGTTATCCGTTAAGCATTTGAGGTCTGATACACCAATGTTTTTAGTTCGTCATGGTCTATTTTAAGATTTTTTTTCTGTTTTATATCAAAGAAAAAATAAAAATATTTTCTTGATTTTTGTAGCAACTAATTGTCACTAACGTACGGTTTTGATCAATTAATAACGAAGCAGCTTGATACCGTAGGCGATGCGCGATAATTAATTGAGATGACTCAAAAGATAAAATTGAACTTAACAATCTGATTTTTGGTATGAATATTCCCTAATTAATTGATTTATCGACAGACTACGGTGACAATTACCAGAGATGTTTTGTATTACTACGCGCAATTTCTCAAGCAACACATAAAAAAATGATCATATTATCGATCACTCCCAAGAAAATATTCGACATTGCTTTAGATATTATAGATTCAGAACTAGTAGTTTATTACTTGGTCTTTGTTATGTTTACATATTACTAGCTTGAAATCAATATGCTGCAAGCGAATTCAGATAGCAGTTTCTGTTTAATTACTGTTATTGGATATATTTTCAATCCATGATCCTTGACAGTGTCGACAGAGGCCGGACAAAAGGTGTACTATTTGTTTGTTTTTAATATGTTTTTTTTTTGTGATCTCGTTATAATGTAAATACTTTTGAATTATATGTATATGAGTATATATGTCGAACGTGCTGATGATGCGTTTTTCAGTTGAGTTGTTATCATGAAAGATTTTTCAAACAAGATCGGAAAAAGTAAAGATACTAATTGGATAAGAAATTGTGAATAGAATAAATTCACATAGAACCAATCAATCATCCACAAAAGTATTTCGATATAAATGATCAGATTGAATTTAATATATCACAGTAAGAAAAAAGTATTCATAATACAGAAACACTGAGAAAATCTTCAAATATTTTTCAAAATCATTCCGTTTGTAACTATGGATATACGAAATTGCATCACGCCGAAAACAAAAGCTTTTTCATTAAATACCTGTACAAAATGTGAGATTTTTAAATCAGCCAATGAAACAGGAGGGAAAGTACCATTCGTTTATATCTTATTTCGTAGAAAATATAAATATATTTTGTATTTGCTGACAATCTCCTTCTTTTTTTGTATGCAATTAACCTGTTTCATTCAATACTGTTCCTTAAATTCTAAATCGTGTCTGGTTTCTATAGAAATCGAAATGAATTGAAAGTGGATGACAATGAGGACTCAAAAATGAAAATCGAAATTCAAAGTATTCTTTACATTTTCATGATTCTTATCGCTCAAAATAAAAACAGGATTACAGGGATTGGTTTTATGTACTTAACAATTTATACAAATATACATTATGTATATCAGGGTTGAGTTCAATATCGTAGCGGATACGAAGCTGCTATCAATATCTATGTAACAACTAGTATATAGCTACACGTTCAATAGTCGAAGTATACGTAGCACTACGTAGCTGCTACGATATTGAACTCAAGCCTGTTCTTTGGACACTAATCTGCTTGTTGCATGCGCAATAACTAAGGATATCTAACACACATAGAATGTTGAAATCGCTAGACAATATTTATACTCTGAATAAAATTACATTGTTAAAATATTCACAATATTCATAATACACGCCATGTAATCCAATCCAACTATCATACAATTAAAATAAAAACTCTTCTTGTGGTTACACTGTTCAGCAATCGGCGTGCAAACAATTAAACAGTTCGAAAATATTCAACCACCAAAAGAATTGAGAATTAGCCAACATTATTACTATGTACAGTTTAATTCCTAATACTAGAAAAATTGCACAATCATACTACATTCCTTTACTGTCTGGCGTTATTAATAACAATATTAAAATTATACTGTCAGGCAGTATGAATAGTCACAATAAACATTATCTATAATACTAAAATAACGAGGTCCAATTTGTCAGCCGTCATCGGGTAAAAACGACAAAGAAAAGAATTCAACTTTATATATAGCTAACATAGGACAATGGTGTAGATTAAAAATTACACCACTCCAGACCTTTTTGTTTTCCACATAATTAATATTGCCAATAAGTAACAAGTTCCGGGTCGAATCCAATACCGATAATAGTATTTTCATCTGTTACCTCTTACCTTATCAGTACGTTCACAGGGTTGACACTACTAAATTCAATCATTGTCAAATTGTTCCCTATTGTAGTATTTCAATCAGTAAGACTGTCTAATATAACAATACGAATTTTAAAAATCTGGACTTAAAATAAGGCATATAGGAACAGATTTCAATTTGTTAGCGGGCATGCCGTAAAACAGCGAATAAAAGAATTCAACTGTATTTATAACTAATTTAGGACAATCCTGTTGATTAAACATACTCCTTTCCAGGACCTTTTGTTTTCCAAATAATTAATATTACCAATAATTGATCAGTTCCAGGTCGACGGGTTCAAACAGAAAGATTTTGAAAGCTGAGAAAACTGTGTATCTCATAATCGGCATGACTTTATCAGATGACAATACCAATACTTGAATAAGGCTTACGCATAGTTATATACTTTAATTCAGTCACGGACCCACGATATCATGGGTGTGTTCTAGTGTTCATATAAAACTATAACAAAGTCATTCAATAATTCTACATTGAACACATTTACACTGTCATTAAAAAAATAATCACGTCGAAATACCCAGAAAAAAGATTTACCTTAGCTGTATTTGGAAAGAATTTTTGATCATCAAAGCTCTTTAAATTCGTATTTTCTTTTGCCTTTGTACCCTTGTTTGATTCAAGCGTCACTTATGAGTCTTTTGTATAGTACATGCACGTCTGATGCAAGAACAAAATGTCAATCCTGGTATCTATGATGAATTTATTAATAACTAAAAATAAACAACTATACTTTCATACACAGAAAACAATTACACTATCATACACAGAAAACAATTGCACTGCCTTACACAGAAACAATAACACTGCCAAACACAGAAAACAATTACACTGTCATACATAGAACACAAGAAGACTGTTATACACAGAAAACAATAACATTGTGATACACATGACACAATTACTCTCTCATACATAGAAAACAATTACTCTCTCATACACAGAAAACAACTAAACTACTACACATAGAAACAATTACACTGTCATACACAGAAAACAAGTACACTGTTATACACAGGAAATAACTACTCTGTCATACACAGAAAACAATTTCACAGTTATACACCGACAGGCAATATTCATAAAATTTGATACATTGTACAAAAACACTTTATGAAAAATTCAAATATCATATTCATGTCGTCGTTCGATAAAATATTTTTATCTTACAACAATTTCATAGGTAAACAATTTGAATTACATATATTGTATACAATAACACGTGCTGATAATATTGAACTTCGTACTTTTTTGGAATTTTGGACTGTTTAGATTCGAGCTTTACTAACAAATCTTTTGTAGACGAACTGTGCAGCTGGCGTACAACATTTCAATTCTGGTGTTTATGAAGGTATACCTTTGTTTTAGAGACTATTTTATTTGTTTTGTTAACTGAAACCTAATGTTTGATGTTATCTAATACAATGATATGTAGAATAAATCATAGCTTTACTTCCCTTGTAGATTCGGTGAAATTTAAGATCATCTTTATCATGTTTATTACAATGATTTATTTAAATCTAGGATACAGAATGACAAAATATCTATAATTTTATACAACTGACATTAGACTATGGTTTTTAGGGGTCTTTAAAGCTTGTGTTATCAAACAATTTCTCAAAGATCGATTTACATTTTTTAACTAAGATTTTACCATTTACGTCTTCTTAGTAAATCATTGACATATATATCAATAGTATTTTCTGAAAGGAATTGAGTATTTTTGTGATATAATTCTATTTAATCAAGATGAACTTTAAGCGACCAATCGTTGTTTCAGAAGCATTACGAACCAAACTTCTAAAAGGATTAAAATGTTATGATGTAATAGTTGTTATGACAACTAATATGTATCTAGTGAAGGTTTCTTGTAAAAGTACATATTGCATAATTTCATCTTATATACGTTCACAGGGGTTAATTGGTTAATAGGTAGTATAATTCATTTACCTATTATCTTTTCACAAATGGATGTCATAAATATTTTACAACACAACCGTGACTTATATATTTTTAACCTCCCTTTTTTTTACTTTGCTTCATAAAAAAGAATGGCCAACGTAGATACAAGTATCTTGTCTTATGGAGGGATAAATCCTACTTTGTAAAGAATCACTCCATTTCTAACAAAAAATTCTCTGAAACTGATATTATCAAGATGCTTGATTTCTCGATTGACAACATAGTTGTTACGTTCGGAGGACGTGTTTTTCAACAGACTGTCGGCATTCCAATGGGAACAAATTGTGCCCCTCTACTCGCCGACTTGTTTTTTATTATTATGAGGCTGACTTCATGCAGGAACTTCTTAGGAAGAAAGATAAGAAGTTAGCAATATCCTTTAACTCTACTTTCCGCTATATAGATGATGTTCTTTCACTAAACAATTCAAAATTTGGTGACTATGTGGAACGCATCTATCCAATCGAACTAGAGATAAAGGATACTACAGATACAGTTAAGTCTGCTTCATATCTTGACTTACATCTAGAAATTGACAATGAGGGTCGGTTGAAAACAAAACTTTACGACAAAAGAGATGATTTCAGCTTTCTAATTGTGAACTTTCCATTTCTAAGTAGCAACATTCCAGCAGCACCTGCATACGGGGTATATATCTCCAAATTGATACGATATTCCCGTGCTTGCATTTCCTATCATGATTTTCTTGATAGAGGTTTGCTGCTCACAAGGAAGCTATTAAACCAAGAGTTCCAAATGGTGAAGTTGAAATCATCACTTCGTAAATTTTACGGACGCCATCACGAGTTGGTTGACCGTTATGGAATAACCGTTTCACAAATGATATCGGATATGTACCTTACGTCGTAACTACAATCCCCTTCCCTTTCATGAATATGACCTACCGAATTAGACTATTTACCGGATTTGTAATCACATAAGCAACACGACGGGTGCCACATGTGGGGCAGGATCTGCTTATTCTTCCGGAGCACCTGAGATCACCCCTAGTTTTTGGTGGGGTTCGTGTTGTTTATTCTTTAGTTTTCTATGTTGTGTCGTGTGTACTATTGTTTTTCTGTTTGTCTTTTTCATTTTTAGCCATGGCGTTGTCAGTTTGTTTTAGATTTATGAGTTTGACTGTCCCTTTGGTATCTTTCGTCCCCCTTTTTTTGATATTTACCAAAATACGTAAACTCATGCATGTTTATACTTAATATAAACTTCATTATACCTGTATGCTCTTTGCACAAATGTTGTTCAAAAAATGTTATGAGGAAGATCTAGTGACATTGATACTAAATACTACCTCCGTTTGTCATAACAAATTGTTTGACTGATACCTTTAAAAAATATCCATTTCTGATATTACTTTGTTAATCCTTTTAAGCATGCACCCGTGTTTTATTCACTAAATTATATTTTATACAAATCAGGCAAACAGTTTGATTATATAATAAATCAGGAGACGTAGTATAATGAAATCGTCAATTGTCAACCATGCGCCATAGACCAGATATCAAAAATGTATAAAAGTACAACTCTGAGTATATTCCATATCGTGACAATTCCTCTAGCTTCGTGATGAAGGTTGTAAAATAGTTTTGGTCATAATAAAAGTAAGTGATAGATAAAAAAGATCTTTTATGTGATGTTTATGTTCTATTAACGTCGATGTAATGATGAGTGTTGGTGATACATTTTGACAGTTGCATCTCTTCAAGTATGCATCCTCTTCAATTGAATTGAAATATTCAAGTCACTGACATGTTGTAATTGTGTGAACAATAAATAATAAGTGTATTGTAATATTCCGTTATACATTGATATTTACCACTTTAGAAAAATACTTCAAGAGTAGAAACTATCGTATAGCGGATTATTTTTGCGGGTGTAAAATTTCTCAATTTTCATTGAATAAGGTACCCAGTTATTATTTTGTCAGATTCGAAACTTTTATCAATACCTTTGCATGTACACTTTTAAATTGGCGGAATTCATTTTGCCGATTTTGTTTTATCCGCGAAAATAATCGAAAATGTACACCCGCGAAAATAACCCGCTATACGGTATATTATAACATTGATAATGTTAAAACACTTGAAAAACTATAAAGTCATTTAATACACGATTGTGAGAATTTCTCATCAGTCGTTTTTTCAAACCTCTTATCCTTTAGGACTAAATTTATTTATGTATACAAATTTTGATGATTGATGTGCTAATGATTTATTGAAAGTGACACGTTGACAAAGTTAAAAACTAATTAACTATAAATGCAATTTAGAATAGAAACAAGGAAGGTGTCTGAGAGACAACCAATCGACAGAGCAGAAATCAGCTAAAGGCCACCAATGAGACTTCAATGTAGTGAGAAAATCCTTCACTCTAAGGCGGGTTGTAGTACGCCGCTTAACCATAATGTATACTTGTACAGCGAAAGGGACACCAGAAAGCCAATATTTCAAAAGCTTATGTAAAAATCAAACAAAATGATTTCAATGTTATCTACCAAATGCAACAATTTTACTTGGTTCGAATTTAAAACATGAATCAATATCATTAAATGTATGCCCCACCGACTTGACATGAACACGTCGGTTGTCTGATTGTTCTGCTTGTCGTGTGTTTTTTTTTTATTGGAAGCTGTACAATGGTTCCATAAGGAACTCCTTAGACGTCATTATTGCATGTTTTATGATTTTGTTAAAAAAAAATGCAAGAACAACCGACTAGTATAGCACTCCAAATGCTTAGTTTTTTGAAAAAGTCAAACGACACATTTTTTTCGCAAAAAACATTCTTCTTCAAATACTTGAAGCACAGCAGTCACTTTTCGGAGTTGGTTCTGATACCCCTTTTTAAAGTTCGAGCAAAATTTTAAATCTGGAATAAAAAACTTCCAGGAAAAGGGTATCAGTGAACTAATATTCACCTCAGCTTTCATATTAGCTATGCTATTGTCAATTTAGGATTAAATTCTAAAGAAATTAACATATTTAACCCTATACCCATATTTCAGAAACTTTCAATTTTGGCCAATAGTAGTATGTAAAAGATGCCATTTTTGAGTTGCCAAATCTTTTTAACAATTTTTACAAGATGTTTAGGTTGGCCTAGTTTATGAATGAAAAAAATTAAGAAAAATTAAACGACAGAATTTTTTTGGGGTATAGTGTTGGGTACCCCCTTAAAACATACTATAAAACCTATAATCTCATATTTAATTTCGAAATTCTATCTTATAGATTTGTTGTTATGCTAAAATGATTTTTTTTAATGAACAATCTAAGCAAATTTGAACAATTTTGAAGGACCAATAGCTTGAAAAAAAAGCACGGTGACCCATACTTTTTGTTATATTTTTGGAAAAAGCATAGTAAAATCTATATTTTGGCAAAGTATAACAACATTCTGACTCAGGAAATATATTTATGGTCTACCTTATGGGGTCTATATTTATGCAAAAGACCTGTACAGATGTTGAAATTCTAATTCAAGATTCAGAATGTGTGTTACTCAAGTAATGCAATTGTTTACCTCCTCTGCAGTCTCACTCCTATATGGTCACAAACGATAACTAACTACTAAAAATATACCTCCAATTCAGAAAAAAGAGGGGTGTTGACTAACCATGACTGTAGCAAAAGCAATGCAAATCTAGTGATTTTAAATTGGTTCGCAGTTTAATATAGCAACAATTCCAAAGCATCATAGCTGTGCTTGTATCTTATAGTAAGGTGCAAAATGAGAAATCTGTAGTCTTTGTTTTTAGTGTCTACTGCTGCTTTTCGTTGTCGTAAGGTTGTAGTTTCTTGATCTTTTTATTGATTCTAAGGTATTTTCTTCCCGATTTGTTTACAATATAATTTGAATTATAATATTGCCTAGTGAAGGTTTAATCTCAAATAGCTCAGCACCTTTTTTTAACTTTGACCTTTGACATGGATCTTTATTTTCTGCCTAATGGATCAGGCCTGTAAAAGACGTTAGGTATCTTTGATTTGAGGTTTATACATTCAAACAAAAATGACACAAGAAATAAAACATAGTATGTTATCATCAGAATAATATCAAATGGTACTTGCGCCTTAACACCAAATTATTATTTTAGTTTCATAAAACATGTTTACACAATTTTTGTTTATGATATGAATGTTTTTTTTAATGCTCAAAATTTAAGAGCAAATGAATGACACGCAGATTCAACTAATCTAAAACAATAGTATTCTTTAGTGAATGAAATTTAACGACTTTTGTTGAAAACAGCTGCCCTAATTTTTAATGACCCGACTATTGAGTATTTTAACTGTATATGTTAACCTATTGGTTATATACTAGAACCACAAATGAAAATGTAACATCAAGTAATTTATATTTTAACATCTTTATTGTCTTCTTACATTACCAGATTAGAAACCTTTCAGGTTGTTAATCATTTGATATTAGACATTTAACACAGAAACCGAAGGTCGTGTACATAAGACATGATGGTAATGCCTAATAAAGTTCATGTAGAACCTTTAACATTATTGCTATGGTATTATACTCTGTAACAAAAACAGTCGTAAACAACTACAACAGTCAACACATTGGTCACTATATTTTTAATTTTAGTAACCTGAATCTAAATTGTTTCTTTTTCTACCACTAAGAAGTGATGAATAAGTTTAACGATTCGAACTTTAATGTTCTGTTTACATTGATACAAACAAAGGTGTACGTGATATTGGTATGGCATATCCAATTTCGATTCATCCAATACAGTTAAACAATGTCAAAGAATATTTTCAATGTCAGTGGATAAGTAATTTCTTCTTGGAGACATAGAATGATGTGTTTCACTTAAGTGGGTTAATTTTTAATTGATTTTATCATAGATTGCATACGACATTTGTTTCTTCAATTAAACTTGAACATGCTTGAAAAGATAGATATAGATATCTCGCTGTATAGATAAATAAAGATTAAATTTTAAGTTTTAGTTTGTACAGCTATTTCAAACATTATGTCTCTTTTTGTGGAGGTATTTAATATGTATAACTATTTAATTTGTTAATTTAATTAACATACTGGGCTGAAAATATTTTCTATATGTTTCATCTCAAAAAGTACATAACTTGAAAATGTTACCAGTATAAATACAAATGGATAGGAGCGATATTGAATCATGAGAAAGACCAAATGGGAAAGGTCTTATAGTAAAAAATTCAAGTATTAGATTAAACTTTTAGAACTTTGGGGCAAAACAATATTGAAAATATACCGCACAACCCCATGATTTTGCCTTTGAATATAAATGTGGTGTATATCAATTTTTTTTATTCTATGATATCTTCTAACGACACTTTCACTGTTTCAGTCTTCCTATTTTAGTCCCTATGGAAAATTGCATGGTATCTTTTGACAAAAGTTCCAACACGACGGGTACCACATGTGGACCAGGGTCTGTCTACCCTTCTGTAAGCACCTGAGATCACCCCCAGTTTTTGGTCGGGTTCGTGTTACTTAGTCTTTAGTTTTCTATGTTGTGTCTTCTGTACAATTATTTGTGGTTTTATATTTAGCCATGGCGTTGTCAGTTTATTTCGATAAATGAGTTTGACTGTTCCCCTGGTATATTTTGCCCCTCTATAAAGTTAAATGAACCAAAAAATAATTCAAGTTATTGGAGGTGACATTTGAAAAGAATAAAACTATTGCAATTGTCTAAAAAAAAACCGATGCAAATGAACCATAACACATGCATAAGAACTTATTGTACGTTTGTTACTTTGACATGTGGTTGTTTTATGAGGAATCATTAAAAATTAAAAGTTCATACGTAATGAAAAAATAATATTTCTGTATTTAGTGTGAGCAAAAAGTATAAACATATTCAATCCACTACACGACGATAACTGACAAATTACTAGTTTTTAATACACCTTATTTTTGTACTATTCCACGTAATGTTGATATCCTGTATAATTTGACATATTATACCTTCTGAACGAGTATTTATCGTTCCGGACAGATTGAGCATAACACCCATTGGTTGAGTTGATTTGCTGTAGCAAAATACCACAAGGAGATCAGATTAAGTCAACCTTTGTAGTCGCTAAACCATTTAATATTGAACTGAGTTAATGTGTGTAGCAGATAAGTACATCACTCTGCATTATATTGAGCTTCCTGTCTAGCTTATAAATTAATTTAACTATTTATGGTTGTTTTTCGACAAGTGCATAAAAATAAATCCGAATGTCACTGGGTTCTTATTTTCTTGTTAATTTAAATGAGTATGACTCTTATTCGTAAGAAGAAAAGACAAGATAACAAATAATCTAAATTGTTTAATAGTAAAATTACCATTTACAATAGAGACACTTACTTACATATAGTGTAATGTTAAGACTAGTAATGCTTGTGAGTATATTAAAGCAATGCAAGGAAATAGAAAAGCGATGGATCGGTAAGAAGATAACATGAGGCCGTTGATTTTGAAAATAATGTAGATGGCGTTGATGATCGAAAGTTAGGATTTTAAAACCATCTGTGGTATCTACTATCACGGAGACTACGTCTGATTGTGAAATAGCGATCAATCCGATTGGCTGATAGTATAAAATTTACATCCCCAAAAACTCCAAGGAAAATTCAAAACGGAAAGTCCCTAATCAAATGGAAAAAAAAAACAAATGTTCCAGCAATTTAAAAGAATGGATATCAACTTACTGTCATATTCTTGATACATGCATGTTCTTAAGTAAAAGGGGGTAAATTAAATCTGGATTTACAGCTAGCTAAACCTCTCTCTATGTGTTGATGATTGTGGCATAGGAGTCTGATATGATGTCAATATTTTTTTTATAATTTGAGATAGTGTTTTTCTATTAAGAAAGCAAGCTAGAAATAGAAATAGAGTATGGACAATGATTTTTGGAAATTTGTTACATGTATCGTTGGTTTTCATTTTTTCATGTATTATTTATTTTGCAAATGTTTAGGACAAATCAGGCAATTGGTTTTCTCAAATGATTTCTTTTACATATTTTCTATGTCGCTGACTCCGGTTTAGTGACCTGTAGTTGATTACTTCTATATTATTTGGTCGCTAACAGCTATTTGTAGCATAGACATATGTATGAAATCTCCTTACCGACGAAAGCATTCGTTTTAAAAGTCTTGACAATATATTTTTTTTATTCGATAATCCGGTCCACAACCGGTCATTAAACATACTGTGTCATTAATTTGTTGTTATATATCGAATGTTATTCGTATTGTATTAAGATATTCACTTTCCAATATTTATAAAGTGAGCCCTCAAGTCTTCGACGTTAAAGCTGTGATCTGACGAATAAATGCTATTTGAAAAAAAGTTACTGAAATACACTCTAATAAATGAATTCTTTGATATATACAATCCTGTTTTTGCTTATATCTTATGACATTTGATTAACCTTTCGTGTCGTAAAAGAAAACACGTAATTTTCTATCAAAAACCCCTGGACTTAATCAGTCGTCGCCCGGGGAAACCGTCTGATATTTTGTTGTTTATGACTACGATTGTTGAAACGTATTGTTATCATAAATTGTTCTTATTCATTACAAAAGACTTATTTATATTGTTCATTTGTCTATATTGAATATCAATAGTTTATGGATGACATTGCATTTTATTTGTTTTATAATAATTTTGAAAGAATTCTTCATATTTCAATAAATGTCAGAACGGGGCTTACAGGATAGACAGCAAATTACCAAAGAATGTGAAAAGGAAAAGTTATCAAAAAATATAAATAAAAAAAAATAATGGAATGCAAAAGAAAATACAAAATATAGGAAGTACAATTATAAACAATGAAATGAAACATTCATGATAGCACGTGCTGCTGCGTATATAATATAAAACTAAGGATAACTTTATAAATTGTAGTTGTTAAATGCCTCTTTCAGCACCATAATCTATTTCGGGGCCGCCATTTTAATAAAAGGCGCAATTTGTAGAACCTTTGAGAGAACCTCGGCCTGCGGAGGGAAACTTCCGCTCTCACTAAGCTAGACTGGAATTGATCTGGTGGATTCTGTAAAAGAACTATCACTTAGTCACCGAAATCCAAGAAGATAAGAAGGTGATGTATGATAGACAACAAGAAACTCAAAGTCTAAATTATGTTGGTGAAAACAAGTAGGGGTCACAATTACCAACATGTATATCGTATCGTATAATAATCTATAAAAAGGAAACGAAAAAGCGAAGCATCTTACTAATACAGACTAATACAAACCAATATTCGATAAACTAGTATGACAAAAAGCAACTATGGACAACCACTGAATGTGAGTCTCCTGTATTTGGACATCATCATAAAGAATATTAAAGGTAAAATATGAATACGTGTCCTCATTTCTTCCCTTTCCATAAAATGATACAACACAAATAAAACATCAAGTGGGACGGTGTGTCATCAGATTTACATTAAACCTCCACAAAATAAAAAAAAAACAAGGACAACAGACATAAAATAGTGACAAAGGTCTGTGCATAGTAACTAAAATATGGTTTAAATCTAGTAACTAAAAATTTAAAATCAATCTTTATCTAGAAGACAAAGATAAGCAGAAAGCAACTAAAGCACATGTAAAGCTTATAATCAGCCGAGGTCAATAGTCTTGTAATACTTGTGCTGTATGAAGTTCTTTGAAGTACCGTATATAACATCAATGTAAGCACCGAAAAAAAGATTCAAATTAATACGATCTTAAATTTAGAACTAGAAATAAGCTTGTTCAAAGAATCAATGAATTTACCTAAACCTTTTGTTAGTTTCCGGGCCCTTTAAAGAGCATCCCCATTATATTCAGGATGTAATATCCCGTTTTTAATAAGAAATTAATAGGTAATATCAATGTTCAAAGTAAATTCTGTGTATAGATGACAAAAGTTTAGGTTTTTTTAAGTTTTATGTACTCTGTGGTTTCATAACATATCAATTATACTAGTGAAAAAGAAACATCCCTGAAATTTTTTTAATAGGAAACAGAAATTGTTGTCTTTTCATGGCCTAGTATGAAACTGAAATATCTGAATCTGGATCATTACAACTGTTATTTTATGTTAAGTTTTAAATATGTGGTATTGATTTGTAACTTACATTTTTTTTCCGTTTTATACATAGATAACGTTCGATGCAACGTTACAAAATAAGTCATCAGCAAATTAAAAAATAAATAATTTAAAGTTGTATTCTTTTTAAACGGGATGATCAAAGACATATCCACGTCCATTTTATATATACAGAGGTTAACGCTTACTACCTGTCGAAACATTTATTTTTGACATTGCACAGGTCATGCCTTCTTTGACTGTTCTTGAAATTTAAACATTAAATCCCTGTAATGTGCTTTTGTTGATTTTAGTATCTGATGTATGATACTTTAACTAGCAGTAAGTAACTGTGAGTAGTATCCAATCGTAATTTTTTTGTTAATTTGACCTGTTGATGCAATTTGTAGTGCTGTTTTGTTATTTAATGTTAATTTATTCAAGGTTATATTTTGCCTATATACCAGCCTTGATAAGTGTTTGGTATGACTATAAATTTTCACTCCAGCGTACTATGAACAACAAAAAAAATTATTTTTTAGAAATATTTCCTCCCTCCATTTCAACTGTATATCTCACAACAAAATTATTTTCATTTACCTTTGTGTTTTATTTATTCAAGTTTATTGTTTTGCTAAAATTGCTTAACATAATAATCATGATTTCATGTATTATTTGTGAAGTAGACCCTGATTATTTATCTACTATTGTTAGGTCTTGGGAACATTCACAAGAACAGTTTTAGAAAAAAGACATAGGCGATATTTGAAAAACTCTGACTCATTAATGTTTTACCAAATCTGAGTAAATAAAGGCAACAGTAGTATACCGTGTTCAAAACTCGTAAATATATGGACAAAAAACAAAATTGGGGTAACAAAGTAAAACTGAGGGAAACGCATTAAATACAAGAGGAGAACAACGACACAACATTAAAAAAACAAATATAACATCAAAACCAAATACATGAATTTGGGATGTTCACTTGTTATGCATTTGTCTTTTGATTGAGTTTTGCCATTTCAATTAATATTTTATATTGTGTCTTTCTATGTTCATTACTTTTTCAGATAAGGGAGAAGGTTGGTACCTATTAAACGTTTCAACCCGCTGCAAAAAAGGGGCGAATGATACCAAACAACACCATGGCCAATAATGAAAAAGACAAACCAACAAATAATAGCAAATGTTTGCACCTTTCCTTCGTCAAGAATATAATGTTTAGTAGTTGTCGTTTGTTAATCATGTTAATGTGGTTCATAAGTGTTTCTCATTATTTGAAATAGATTAGACCGTTGGTTTTCTCGAATGAATGGATTAATTTACACTAAAAATATTTTGGGCCCTTTATAGCTGACTGTCAGGTGTGGGCCAAGGCTCCGTGTTGAAAACCGTACATTTATAAATTGTGACTTAGAAAGAGAGTTGTCTCATTGGCACTCATACCATATCTTTTTATATCTATATAGAAAAGTAAATAAGATTATTGGTTTAACTCATTATTTCTTGGTTAAACCTTAAAATGTTAGTTGGAAAAATAATGTTTCTCTCTGTAATCATGATACGGTGTTAATCGTGTGCACACTATAAGTAGGTAAGAGGAACGAAATATACCACAGGGACAGTCAAACTCATGAATTGAAAATAAACTGACAACGCCATGGCTAAAAACGAAAAAGACAAACAGACAAATAATAGTACACATGACACAACATAGACAACTAAAGAATAAGCAACACGAACCCCACCAAAAACTACGGATGATCTCAGGTGCTCCGGAAGAATAAGCAGATCCTGCTCCACATGTGGCATCCGTCGTGTTGCTTATGTGATAACAAATCCGGTAAATAGTCTAATTCGGTAGGTCACATTCATGAAAAGGAAGGGGATTGTAGTTACGACGTAAGAAACATATCCGATATAATTTGTGAAAATGTTATTCCATAACGGTCATCCAACTGGTGATGGCGTCCGTAAAATTTACGAAGGCATGATTTTAACTTCACCAGTTGGAACTCTTGGTTTAATAGCTTCCCTGTGAGCAGCAACCCTCTATCAAAAAAAATCATGATAGGAAATGCAAGCACGGGAATATCGTATCAATTGGGAGATATATACCCGGTATGCAGGTGCTGCTGGAATGTTGCTACTTAGAAATGGAAAGATCACAATTGGAAAGCTGAAATCATCTCTTTTGTCGTAAAGTTTTGTTTTCAACCGACCCTCATTGTCAATTTCTATATGTAAGTCAAGATATGAGGCTGACTTAACTGTATCTGTAGTATCCTTTATCTCTAGTTCGATTGGATAGATGCGTTCCACATAGTCACCAAATTTTGATTATTTAGTGAAAGAACAACTTAGCATCTATAATCATTATTTCATGTATTATTTGTGAAGTAGACACTGAATATTTATCTACTATTGTTAGGTTTTGGGAACATTCACAAGAACAGTTTTAGAAAAAGGACATAGGCGATATTCGAAAAACTCTGACTCATTAATGTTTTACCAAATCTGAGTAAATAAAGGCAACAGTAGTATACCGCTGTTCAAAACTCGTAAATATATAGACAAAAAACAAAATTGGGGTAACAAAGTAAAACTGAGGGAAACGCATTAAATACAAGAGGAGAACAACGACACAACATTAAAAAAACAAATATAACATCAAAACCAAATACATGAATTTGGGATAGAAAAGTACCGTGACACGTCTTATAGTAAGATATGCAAGCTGAATATCGAAAGAGATGATACATGTGTACTCTACACGCGAGACAGGTTGAAATATTGCTGCTTAGGGGAGAAACATTAAAATCGTCCCGTTTGTCATATATTATGATACTGAGGTGACCATTGTTTTCAAATTCGAGGTACATGTCTAGAAATGATGCGGAAGAAGATTTATTTGTAGATTATTTAGTTTCTAGTTAATAACGATTTATCAATGACAACCATTCAGAAATCAATGGGTTGTAGTGGAGATAATATCATCTATATACCTGTGTGTGCAATTAAAGTTATCAACCTCTATGATATTCCTGATTTTTTCAATTTTCATTAGGAACTCAGATTCATAAAAAAAAATTAGAAAAAAGTCGTCCGTCCAGGAGATGTGCATATTTGGTTCCCATGGACAATTTTGCATCAAAACTAAACAATATTATTGCCAATGAGAAACTCAAGCACACTGATCACATGTTCTTCGGTGTAGAACGTTTACTTTATGGGCTATTCTGTGTTATGTAAGGATAAATCAATTTTAATAATAAAAAAAAAGGCTTTGATATCTTTAGTTTTCTGCTCTTTGAACGGGTAGTTGTCTCAATGACGCATTGCCCATTTCCATTATCAATTTTATTTCTTTATTTTTTTAAGGGAATTTGAATTTTCAATATTAAGATATTGAAGTTCTTTCGTGGTCACACATGGTTTATGCTTCTTTGTGAATAGGTTTCCGACATGAGACAAAACACTGACAAGGTTTCCGACATGGGACAAAACAGTGTCACTTTATTTCTGTAATCTCTCTTTCAATGTGCACACCATTTTTGTAAACCAAGCAAACAATTTCGCTGTAGTTCATACAGATTAGCCTGTAATGTACCATTAATTGTAAGAAGCATTGTGGTGTTTATGTATCAGATCAAACAATGAAAGTCCTCAGATTTATTGTTCATTGATATATTTATTATATCCAAGATCTCATCTTTATCAAAGATAACGATTTTATACGTAGGATTTACTTGATTATTAATGTATGCCTTACTCTATGATCAGACACTCGTAGTAATAAGGTTTTAATATTAAAATAATTTTGTTTTCAGCTATGTTTACAAAGAAAAAAAAACCAATATAATTGTCATGAAAAGACTTCAGACATTTCACAATGTTTTTTTCTCTCTCTTATATGAACTTAACGACCTAATTGCTTTACACCATTCTGATAAACTGTCTAGTTCAACTTTTTTCGCAATCTCCTACGTAATTCTCAACAGAATCAATTATATAAAAAAAACTTATCTTATATAGATTGTTTTCCTACACACATTGTTGATATACTAATCTTGTAGAAAATGTTTGTCTTCTTTTTATTTTATTTACCGGTGACTTTATGATAACAGAAACAAAACAAGCATATTCATATATCTTGCTGTTCGGTGTGAGTCAATGCTCCGTTAGAAAGACCGTACCTTGACCTATAATGGTTTACTTTTATAAATTGGTATTTGGATGGAGTGTTGTCTGATTGACACTCATACCACATCTTCCTATATCTATATTCATGTCACAAAAATATCAATCAGCTGATTTCCCCCTCCCTATCTAACTAAACCTTTACTGATTGTTTAAGTATGTATACGCATCCATTATTTGCTATTCATAGAAGTTAGTTGAAATTTCAAACCATACGTGTCCATCAATAAAATCATTGCTGAATGATTAATATTTCTCAACTGTCTGGTGAAAATCATCCTTGAAAATGATAATAAACAGAAAACTAAAATAAAACGTAGCCTACGGCGGCCGTATTTTGAACTTGAATATCTGTATTTATATAGAATTGTGACATGGGATTTCCTGATATAAGTACTGCAGTTAATAGTTAAAGTGGTACCTAACAGAGAAGATAAGGTCTGATCGTATAGCTTAAAGCAAAACACTGCTAGATTATTCAACCTCGACAAATGCTCTTAAGTTCAAACAACTCAAAATGTTCATAAATAATGAATATGCCCGATCATACATTACTGCGTTGTTTTCAAAAGTAACAAAGCTGATTTGGGATTGAAATCAGTGGGACAACAATCCTATTACGCGAGGAATGTAGGGGCAATATTATTTGATTGTTCTGTATAATTCATTAGAGAGATACACTCTTTAATTTACCATTAGGATAAAGTTTTCGAAAACAAAAAAAACATTAATCATTTTTTTACATAAATAAGGCCATAAATGTTCTCGTTTGAATTGTTTTACATTGTGATTGATGGCTAACTATGCGGTATGCACTTTACTCATTGTTGAAGGCCGTACGGTGACCCATAGTTGTTAATTTCTGTCATATTGGTCTCTTGTGAAGAGTTGTCTCATTGGCAATCATACCACATCTTCTTTTTTATAATAAAGATGAAATGAATAACTTTGATCAAAAATAATTTATATCGCTTACTTTTTAATCGATTAGGATCTAGTTTATTTACCTATGTTAAAACAATATGCACGTATGAATTGATGTTTTAGTTACTAGGATTTAGTACAGCCAAGAAATACTTAACTAAGTAACTTATTTTAGTTTTTATGATGTTATCATCTATTCTCATTATGAACATCTTAAAACCTAATATATACTACAGGTACATACAGTAAACCTTATCACTAGTTTTATGTCGATTTGAAAATAAAACACTCAACTGATTTGGTAGATCTGCATGTGATTGCAACTATCTTATCTATACACCTAATATATTACAACTTTTGTTTTAAACTTAAAACGATTGATATATGTCGATTGCTGAAGACGTTCTTTCACCATCGCCATGTCTATTTGGCTATTTTGTAGTTAGGGTACTGTTTCATTGACGTATAAAAGAGGGACGAAAGATACCAAAGGGACAGTAAAACTCATAAATCAAAAACAAACCGACAACGCCAAGGCTAAAAAGGAATAAGACAAACAGACAAACAGTAGTACACACAACATAGAAAACTAAAGAATAAGCAACACGAACCCCATTAAAAAACTAGGGGTGATCTAAGGTGCTCCGGAAGGGTAAACAGATCCTGATCCATATGTGGCACCCGTCGTGTTGCTTATGTTATAACAAATCCGGTAAATAGTCTAATTCGGTAGCTCAAATTCATGAAAGGGAAGGGGATTGTAGTTACGGCGTAGGGAACATATCCGATACCATTTGTGAAACGGTTGTTTTATAACGGTCAATAAACTCGTGATAGCGTCCGTTCAATTTACGAAGGGAGTATTCCAACTTCTATAAACTACTATAGATCAACTTATTTTTGCGGATACAATATTTAACGTTTAGCCCTTTCTAGTCTATTTCGCACCAATTTAATTTCGCGATTCTCAAATTTACTTGGTGTAGTTTTGTAAGGAAAAATCCAAGTTTTACATATTCGCGACGATTTAGTTTACAGTATGTGTCTTTTGGTTCGTATATAACCGGATGTTGTCGTCTTACACCTTTTCAAACAGGAAATTTTCAATTTTCAACGACACAATCAAGGAACTGGTTAATAATAAGGTTTTAATTATATTGAAAATAGTGACAATTATGTAAGTGTTTAAAAAACTTTATTTAAGAAAAAAACTATACAAGTTATCAAAGGTCGAAGCATCATATGTGCCCGTGTTAAGGGCGTTTTATTAACTACTACATTATATATCTAATTTCAAATGATTAAAACTTCAAGGTTTCCTTATCTGTAAATGTAATACGACAATAAACATGTCAAAAAATAACTTACTTTATACTGGTTAATCGGTTTGATATTAAACCTTGATCAAAATTAATTGTTCAAAAAAGTACGCTGTATATGACCATGTACAAATACATTATTAACATGAAAAATTGAACAAAAAAGCTGTTCTAGAATTTTTTTCAAATTAAATCGTTATTGTACGTGATTTTATTTTCCTTCGAATAATGAAAGAAATACCTTCCCTTTACTTCCTTTTAACTAGCAATTCTCTGTGTTGTCAGAGATACCAATCTCAATTAAATAACAGAGAGAGGCCAAAGTACGAAGATTGAAACATCCCATACATGTAGTCCACCGTACGGCCTTCGACAGTGGGTAAAATCAATACCACATAGTTACCTTTAATATGCCCTGTCAAACATGACAACATTTTAAACATTTGAAAACATTTGAAAAAAAAACTTACGGCATATTTGATAACAAAAACTCTAAATTAACAAACAGTCATCAACCAGCGTCAACAACTGAACTATATGATATTAACTTTGACCATGCACATAAAGAACGTCAAGTGGGAGCGCTTAGTATTCCTTCTCACCTGCATGAAACAAGTAGTTACATATACCACATAAGAGCAAGCTGTAAGTATTAGGTTTACAGGACTCGAATCATCATTCCGAACAAAACATGAAAATTAATTTTCAAAAAGACAAAAAGAAACATAACGTACCGATCTCAGAGTAGAGTACTGCAAGCTAGTTCAACACCACTGTAATAGTACGGTTGCACTAACAAAGAATGTAAATTACACACTCCAAGGCTATTAGCGATCTATGAGCCAGTGCTTTAGTACTAGCATGATTTTAATACATTTTGACTATCAATTGATTGTGGTATGAACAATAATGTTCATAATTTTACTAAATCAAAGTATATTATTTGGATTTTTATGGGAAAAAGAATATGTTTTTTTTTAATAATTTTGCTCTCTGCTATAAGTTAGTTCGGATATTTATAAAACGACTAAGTTAATTGAGCTAATAAATATTAAAGAGGCAAAAGGACATAGTCATGCGTTATCCAAGTCGTTATAACGCGTTATTAAGTGGTTTTCTAGGCTTTGCCTAGACAACTAGGTCGCTTTTAAGTGTTAAACAGTTAGTTATCTTGTTTTAATGAGTTACTAAGAAAAATATATAGCTTAAACATTAAAGATGTAACATTGCATATCAATAGAGCAAACTTACATTATATATGATCATATTTTATCCAACTACAATATCAAGAAATTGTCAAATTACCCCAAAATGCTGTAAGAACGATCCTGTATTGTCGCATCTAGATAAACCTGATTTGACTGTCAAAAATGCAACTATTAAAATATTTCAATTTACCTGGTTTCGTTTACCAACACATGGACCAATAAAAAAAGCCAATAAGTATAGTTTGTCACATAAAAAGTGCATTTATAACGTTTTTCAATAATTTTGTTTCTCTACCAATAAAAGACCACATAGTAACCGCATTTTTTTTTAGGAAAATATATATCTTATTTATACACAAGACACTTTGAAAACATTCCAAAAGGGCTAATTTTAAGTAGTATGCAACTAGTTGTGTCATTCATCTGAAAATAAGTATTTAGTTATTCATATTTTGTTTTTACTTTGAAAATAAGTATTTATTCATGTTTAAAGACAAATCTAACTGTTTAAAATCATTTTACTTTTATGCTTTATAATGCTATATTTTATAAGATTCATCAGTGTCACTTTATGATTATACAATTCCCGTGCAAAGAAATTCGAAATAATTCAAATTAAGTTATTTGTGCAGAATACCAATTAACGAATTAAACAAACTGAAAAGCTTTCGCACTTATCAAAATATTTCAGCTGTACAAGACGACATTGATTGATTTAAAATTTCAATTAAAATGTACTTAATCATTTTTTCTTAAATGCAAAATCAGAAAAGGAAGAGATTATGTAATTATTTAAAAGAAAACATTATGTGTCAGTAATCCAAAAATAATGAATAAAAAGCATAGTTAGTTCTTGTGGTAAAGTGAGAACATGCTTTTATTAGCCTACATATATGTATATGTTGTATGCAACTAGTTTTTTTAAAATAATTTAGGTCTTGTGGTAAAGTGAGAACATGCTTTTATTAGCCTACATATATGTATATGTTGTATGCAACTAGTTTCTTTAAAATAATAGCACATACCTTTGTCATCTGGTAGAGCTTTTAACATTAACGGCGTCGGTACTACAATTTCATGGTGTTATCTTTGTTATCATTTTTTTTCATAGGTGATTGTTCCTGTAGAATTTTGTTTGTCTATCAATTTTACATTTTTTGGCTTTGCAGTTGTGACCCCATTAAATAGATCCCAAAAACAAACTGTCAATCTAAATTTTGGTCTTGCAATTCATACATAAATAGTTTAAACAAACCTTCCACAATTTATATGTGAGTCTCTCAAGTCAGAAGCAAGTTGTCGTAAGTTGCTTTTAGTTAAATATGTTTCACAGTGCATTTTGTGTTTCATTTAAGCATTTTTCATTTATTTCCAGTAACGTCGATGTAACATTGTATTTACAATAGTTAATTTTTTTAAATGTTTCCTTTATTACCTTAAATAAGTTCATTTTCAATAGACTTATATTTAGTAATAATCCAGTTTCTTATTTTTTTTTACACATGCCTTCATTTGGCAGGTGACACATGATTATATTTCGTAATTATCAAGCTGATGAATTTGTTGAATATGAAGCACAACCTTCTTTTGCATTAAGCTGTCAATACTGAAACAAGATTCGGCAAGCTTTTATTCGACATGTGTTTTGCTTATACTAGCACTTGATTCCAGCATAACATACTAGTCTTAGTTCTTTTTGCATGAGTGTTATGCATAAAATCAAATTAAAAGATGTTGTACGATTTCAAATGATACAACACTCTATGGAGAGCAAAATGAGGTAGACATAAGCACATCCAGGTCACCGTCAGGCCTAATGCTAGACCTTAAGCATGTAGTCATGTGTTCTGCTTGTGTATACACGTTTGCAAAAAAATAATGTCTTGATCATGTCATCTATAAATTGAAGTTATGGTAAAAGCCTTACAACCATGATGAGAATCAAATGTTTTCGTTGTAGATTATATTTGTTTGCTGATTGGCTATGATTGACTGACTGGTACCCGACTAGATTGTTTAAATGTTTTCAACTACGATAAATATAACAAAACAGGATGCAATGTTCGAATATAATTTCCTCTGGTCTTGATTTGTTTTGATGTTCAGTTCAAGCTTTTGAATTATTCATAAACTGATTACTTGAAACATAATCACAATGACATAATATCATGAAAATGTTATCTTTACGTTCCATTTGACATTTAAATCACAGAAATCAGAAAAGTACATTACGTTTATATCTATCAATACTTTATTTGCAGGATTGCTCTGTAACAAAACTGTCAAGTAATCTGGAATTAATGTTTCTGTTCTACTAATAAGTTGATTCATCGCTTCCATACATAGACGCTGTATAAGCGGTAATTGCTCTCCAAACTACAAACATTAAACAAGTTATGTAATAATTCAAATGAAGCTGTGTTCCGTGATTTCAACTTTTATATAGTAAACAGAAGCTTAATGTTTCATCTGCCCTTTTTAGAATAGTTGTTTTTTCTTAAATTATTCATCGTTAAAACACGACTCTTTTGCGTAATAGTCAGCGATTTCATTTATCCGGTATATGTAGATTATGATTACAGTAAAATATAATATCCAAGGTACCAGGAAATGTGATATACATTGGGAATTTATTAATTAGAGGACGACAAATGGAAAACAAAGTGTAAAAAGTATAAATATGGTAGGAAGTATTAGGCGGACACTCAACTTACATAAAATCCAGAGCAATTAAATTTACAAAGCGAAATCACAATATAACCGAAATCTGAAGACGATTAACCACTGAAAGTCCCTAATAAAATGGCAAATTCAAAAGCTCAAACACATCAAACGAATAGATAACAACTGTAATAATTCTGACTTGGTACTATTTTCTTATGTAAAAAATGTTGGATTAAACCTGGTTCTACATGTTCTATAACTAGCTAAACCGTATAACGTGTATGACAGTCCCATGAAATTCGATTATATTAACAACGATATAAGAACAAAACAAACAGACATAATAGGTAAAAATGTCAAAATAGGGGTACAATAAACAAAAGTGTGCTATAATCCTAATCGCTATAAAGGAAACAAAAATGCAACAAAGTAACACAGAAGGGTATATAGACAAAGCACATAAGCAAAAATGAAGGACAAGCATACAAAAATTTACCATTGCACCAAAAACATAATGACAGGATATAATTATTTACCGAGCCACGTCAAATGCATATCACCGGAACTAAACGAGTTCATTACCAGAATTATCAAACTTGAGACTTTGTCAAACAAACTCAAGTGACAGAAAGAAATTGTTTATATAAAGGCTATTTTCTTATAGTTTAGTTGTTTCAAATATTTAAATTGTTACATATTGTAACCTAGTTTTCTATAGTTTTACGGACAATATATTTATAATAAAGGTCAACATTTCTGCTACATTAATTCTTTTATCCACATTGTAGTCAAATACCAATTGAATTACATCAAATATATCTGCTAAAACATTTCTTGTAACAGGAAATCTCTCAAATTGCTAATGTTCTTCTGAATCCATTATCACATAACTAAAAGTGAAAACATCCTAAATTATATTACCCTATCCGACGAACATCATTACGTCATAACTGACATCGAAGTAGAAGTACACTTCTTTGTCTATACTCTACCAATACAACCAATTCTTTATATGATTCAAAGCAATTCTATATATCTTTTATTGTTTATTTGATTTATGTGATTGATCACAAATTAAAACCAACCAATTTATTTTTTTCAAAAGGTTACCAAATTACCTACTGTAATCCTTAAACATCATAGAAAGTAATGCATACATATGGTAAAACATGTAAAACATGTATAGCTAAATACGATCAAAAACGTTTACTCTATCGTTTCACTCGGTCTTGCTCTAATGGGAATTTATCTTTTTTTTTTTATCGCAACAAAAAAGCTACCTTACAACTAAATTTTATTGATAAAATATATACTCAATGCCTGTGCCAAGTAATATGACAGTAGTTATCCATTTGTTTGGATGAGTTCGAGTTTTTGATTTTTCCATTTGATTAGGGACTTTCCCTTTTGAATTTCCTTCGGATTTTTGTGATTTTACGTTTTACTGACAACGTTCTGTAAAGGATGTTCAAACATTCTTGAACGTCTAGACGGCAGTGCTGTCGACCAATCGTGGCAACATGTTATTCCTGATCTTATTGAAAATGTTAAATTAAAAGCAAATATTTTATTAAATTGTCATCAATCAAAAATGCTCCACTTACGTAACCACGAAGAAGTCAGACCATGAAATCAATAGACTTTTAGTGAAGTACTTTCCCGCTCTCAGTTTATTCAAATTGATTTTCATACAAAATTAAAAAAGATTTATTCTTTTCTGCACTAGAAAAATTGAAACACAACACAAGCATGGAACCACATACAAAAGTTAAATGACAAAATTACCAAACTCAGACGAAAATTGAAAACAAAAAAAACCTTATCAAATACTAATCTCAAGCCCAAACACTTCAAACGAATAGAAAACAAAATTTATATTCTTAACTTGGTTCAGATATTTCCTTTTAAAAAAAATGAAGGATCCAACCAGTTTTCTAATAGCTAGCAGAAAAGTGATATAAAAGAAACACAGTTTTTCTAAACATCTTCTTTGCATGGCAGTCGAATAAAAGTACATTTAATGGATCAAAATAAACAGACATATTTTACTTTTTACTTTTTTATGAATTATTTTACCACTGTCAATTATATTGATTTTGGTTGTAAACACGAAACCCATTATTGGTTGAGCATGTGATAATTGTCCTTCCAGAGAAACTGTTATACCAGAATGCAAAACTACATGTATCTATGTTATAATTTACGAATTAACATTTTTTTTCGTCTTCCTTATACATCAGCGTATAGCCCTGACGTACGCCGGGCGTGTTAAAAAATCATGTACGCTGCCATTACGCTAGTAATTTTGGATGCATTCAACCTGTCAATCATATCTGTAACGTGTGCACAACGAGCTATAAGCGTGTATTTGGCGTACGAGAAGCGTACCTAAGCGTTTATCGGGCGTTCAAGTAACGTATGTTGGCGTATGCATGGCGTGTTGTCTTACGTAGATGGAAGTCACGCCCCGAAGGAAAAAAAATTCCTTAACTTTTTTGAGACGCGTCCCGGACGTGCCTTGGACGTTCTATAATGGGGTGTTTGTTACAAACACACCCGCATACGTTTTAGCTAAAGTTGAACGATCTTGAAGCGTGTTCAACGTGCCTTACACGTGTCTCAAACTTATGTGTAGCGCGTTAAACGCGCTTGTAGCGTATGTGTAACGTGCGTGTAGCGTACAGATATACGCTAGACACACGCTTGAGCTGGATGAAATTTTTATGCTGCATACAAATTTCCACGAGTTGTAGCGTTCACCAAGCGTATACCTTTGTATTTAGACGTACTCAAACTTATGCAAAGCACGTTTAACGATTGCTTAGCGTTCCTCTGGCGTGCAACAAACATATACCGACTTTGTCAATTTTCTCTTTACGTTTGGTGCACGCTGGTCTATACGCCAATGTGTGACGCCGGTATTACATGTACATCAAGTGTATGCATATTGGTTAACTTTAATATATGGTTATATTATTACACCCCAAAGCAAAGAAAAATAAAACAGGAACGCATTTAATTTAACCAACCGTAAATTATTAAAAAAAAGGCTTGTATTGGTTAATAAACTCATCATAGACACCAGGATTAAAAATTTATAATTACGCCAGATGCTCGTTTTGTCTACAAAAGACTCATCAGTAACGCTCGAATCAAAAAATGTTTGAAAGGCCAAATAAAGTACGAAGTTGAAAAGCATTGAAGACCAAATTTATTTTGTTAAATACAGCTAAAGTAATCTATTCCTGAGGTAGAAAAGCCTTAATATTTCAAAAATTCTAAGTTTTGTTAACAGTTAATTTATTATTATGAACATATCAATGATAACTGAAGTAAACACAGAAGTGCTGACTACTGGGCTGGTGATACCCTCCGGGAAATACATTTCCACCAGCAGTGGCATCGACCCAGTGGGTGTAAATAAACTTATCATAGATATCAGGATTAAAATTTTATATTTACGCCAGAGGAGCGTGTCGTCTACAAAAGACTCATTAGTGACGCTCGAATAAAAAAAATGTTTGAAAGGCCAAATAAAGTACGAAGTTGAAGAGCATTTTCCTCTTTCAGAATGTCATCTTAAAAAAGTAGCAAAACAATATATCTTTTTCTCTCTGAATGTTTTGCTGTGTTAAAGTTTGTTGTATCCTTTGTATGCTATTTTTGATACATATATCCTTGAAAACCTATTCGAATGCAGAAAGTGTTTCAATTTTTACGTAATAATTTAGTTTGTATGCCCTTTTAAATTGCAATGAGTTTATGTTGACTCTGTAAATTAATGTCACTTTCCGTTCAATGTTCTTGAAACCTTATGGCCTTGGTTGTATCACAGCTAAAGTACATACAGATGACATAATTATTAATGGTACAAAGCTTTTAACGGATGATGCGGGCAAACTATGTTTACATGTAAAAGCAGAAAAAAAATTGGAATCTTTTCAAACAGATAATTTGGACATACATCCAGTTGTCAATACATTGGTATACCGATTGGCTATTTTTTTTTGTTAGGATGCTGTTTAATTGACGGTAACCTGTATACCTATTTTGATTAACATGAACCGAATTGTTGGTGACTTCAACTTCTAAGATATTACTTTTCCAAGAAATCATAAAGCTACAATTATGATTTATAATAAGGTTGCAATAAGTTTAATTAAGTGACATTAATGTAAGTGTCTTAAACACTATTTCAAAAAGAAATTACACAATTTATTAGATGTCGAAGCACCATATGTTCTGAGTTGAGGGCCTTTTAATAACTACTCCAATACGTTTCTAATTTCAAAATACCTCAAAGGTTTCTAATATGTAATTTATAATAAGACAATAAAGATGTCAAACGATAATGTACCTTCTATTGCTGGAACTCTTTGACGATCAACCTTGATAAGAATACAAAACAGTAAGTACGCTGTATGACACAATTGACAAAATAACTCAACAAAAAGCTGTTTACACTTTAAGTTAAATATGAAATATTTTTAACATCAATAGATATTAGAAGATTTAGTATGAGTGCCAATGAAAAAATTCTCCATTCAAGTCATAATTTGTAAAAACAAACAATTATGATATGTTTTGTAATACATTTTATTTTCCAGTGAAAATAGAAAGATATTTTTTCCCATTTTACTTGCAATTGTCTGTGTCGTTTGAAATACCAATCTCATTTCAACAAAAGATGCCAAAGTACGACGATTTAAACATCCCTTTCTTGCATGCCACCGTACGACCTACAAAAAGTAGTAAAACTACTATTCATACCACATATAAAGTTAAAAAAAAGTCCCCGTCATAACACAACTTTAAGCTATTAAAACAAATAAAAAGAATACTTAATGATGAAAACAATAACAAAACCAATAGGATCAAAATCAATTAGCGTCACCCACTGAAGTGTATGCTATTGACTTGAAACATTCATATTGAGAGCGCTCAAGCATCATCCTCAACTTAAATAAGTGCGTACAAACAAAACATAGGAACAAACTGTAAATAAGTGTGTACAAAAGGGCTCGACTCACCATATCACTGACATAGTACGTTTGAACTAACAAAGAATATAAATTACAACAATCTCCAAGGTTATCATTGATCTATATGCCAGTACTAGGATGATTTTAATACATTTTAACTAAAACATATTATTGTGTTATGAATAAATAATGTTCATAATTATCCTAAATCAAAGCTACAACCTTAAGCAAAGTTGTTCTTATACAGTGTTGACTATATCCTTTTAAATTTTTTTCTGCTCCCCAGTCTTTTCATGTTTGAATATTTGCTCTCAAGACAGGTCAAGACTGATATTCAGTTAGTACCTCGTTATACGACACTGCTAACTCGTTATCATACCTAACCACTCGTTGTCATTTATAACATGTATAAGCTAACTCGTTATCATGGTTGAATAACTCTTTTTTTACAACTGAGGCGTTATAATTGGTCAATAGTTCATGGTTACGCGTTAACCAAATCATTATAACGAGTTACTAAGTGGTTTCCTGACTTATAACGAGTTTGATTATAAGTTGTAAACAGTTAGCTTTATTGTTTAAAAGAGCTAAGAAAAATACGCAGAATAAGCATCAAAGATCAAACCATGTATATAAATTGTTAATGAATAATGAACATGCTTACATGAGCAACACGACGGGTGCCACATGTGGAGCAGGATCTGTTTACCTTTCCGGAGCACCTGAGATCACTACCAGTTTTTGGTGGGTTCGTGTTGCTTATTCTTCAGTTTTATATGTTGTGTCATGTGTACGATTGTTTGTCTGTTTGTCTTTTTCATTTTTAGCCATGGATTTGTCAGTTTATTTTCGTTTATGAGTTTGACTGTCCCTCTGTTATCTTTTTTCCCTCTTTTACAGATGGTATCATATTTTATCCAATTACAGTTTTGAGAAATTATCAAATACCTCTGGGGTCCTGTTACAACGGCTGTTATAAACATTTTACATGATTTAAATTTTTATTATTTTGATAACTAAGCTGATTTTTAAGTAGTTGTCGTTTAATTAACTTTAATAATCTGTTCATAATTTTCTCTTAAGTTTTCTCGTTTGGATTTTTTTTTAATTTGTCATTTCGGGTCCAATGTTGAAATACCGTACATTGACCTAGAGTTATAAATGTCTGTTTTTGGTCTCTTGTGTAGTTATGTCTCCTTGGCAATCATACCACATTTTTTAAATTATATATTGATATACCATAAAAACATGTTTATTGTGATATTTAAGTTATCGACCTTGAAACACGAGGATAAATATTGGATATTAAAGATCATACTTCAAGATTTAAACCCCAGCATAACACAAACACAGGTCTAAGATTAGTTTTCTTTATACATGTTAATTAGTGTAGACTTTTATAAGGGTCAGTAACCGTTTAAATCAATATTGTGTTTTCAACTATTAGTAGAGTGACAGATCAAGAAAAAGGTGCTTATTTCACGACTTTAGTGGACCGGCATACCTGCAGGCTAAAAACGATTTTTTTGCAAAGCCAATATATTAAGCCATATTCTTTGCCCGGTCGTAGACATTTCATGCGATGCAGTTTTTTATAAAACGAAAAGAAAATAGACATTTGGATTCTTTTTCAAATTTCAAGATAGGAAAAAAATTGAATTCTGTCTTTTGCCATATGATTTTGCATTTTATACAAGTTTAATTGTTTATTCATAATGTAAAACTAGAATTTCTTAATTTTTTTCTAAATTTTGTCCATTTTTACTCAGTTTTGCGAAAGCACACTCTGTATTATTTTTGCGGAGTGGTTACATCATTTGTTAATTTAGATTACATTGATAATTTCATGATTTTCTGAATTAAATTTTTTTTAACTTCCTATTGTAAAGTTTCGAGGCCATTCCAAGTCAGTATTTCTTATAATTTAACTTTAAGGATATACACTTCTTAGGAGCCAAAAATTTCTAGAATTAAACTTTTTTTCTTAACTTGATTTTTGGATTTATACGACTGCAAAAAAATTATTGGAAAAAAAATAATCATGTGGTGGTGCACTTCTTTTTTTGCTACGGCCCTTTGAAAATGCCCCATTTTGATGATTTTCCCATTTTTCATCGATTTTTAACTATTTTTGGGCTATTATCGTGAAAAAGATCACAGTTCCACAATTAAACTTTTTGTCATACTTTCTATAAAGATGAAGTGGACCAATCTGAATATTTTACTTAAAAAAACTATAGGTAGGTGTTAATATAAGAAAGTTTTATCATATTTTGACGCTTTTGTGTGTAAAACTTACCATGCTGTCAATTTTGTATTGTTGTGATTTTTCTCAGTTTTAAGATCAATACATATTATTTCAACTTTTTTGTTATAAATGATTGAAAAATACATATCTTGGAAATTTGGAAAGACCAAAATGATATGGAATATACAAGATTCTTGTAAAATCATTTTGTGTATCCCTCATCCTTTTTCTCAAAATTTTGGCTAAAAATACTGACTTGATTGGTCGTAAAATTTGAAAACTAGAATACTCAAAAACCATTCATTGTAAATACACAATTTTTTTCAGAGTTATGTTTGATTATAATATTTTTAAAATTCATTTATATTTTCCAGTTGTATCACATGTTTTCGAAATTATTCAAGAACGAGATATCAACGAGACTGAACGAGACTGAAAAGTCAGAAGAATACATCCTTAATGGGGATTTTAAACCTCGCATTATAGTTCAATGAATATGATATGGACCTCCTCGTTAGTCTTATGATCATTGAAAGATTGTAGTAATGTTTCTAAACTTTCTGTCGACAAACTGCGAAAAGTCCTGGCAATAACTAAATTCATACTTGCTTTAAACATAAACCTGTTAACCCCATAGCATCTTGCTTTGACATTACAATTACATCATGAGTTTGGCTTTTAAAATATTGAAAATCCAAACTCTCATGGTTTTTGTGCATCCTATTCTGAAGTACGTAATATCGGACTAGTTTAGTAAATTTGGAAGTAGACAGAATCCAAGACATTTCCTATGTACCAAATGCAATTGCTCTATTTAACAAACGCCCACATGAGTTTCATAAAGACTAAACGGGGACTAGAAAGATCTTTGACGTTGAATGATTCGAATACCAATCCTTTGGCATGTTTACCTTTCGACAAGCCAACAGTACGGTATGGACCTCCTCGTTACTCTAATGTGCATGGGAAGATTGTGTCTTGTTTCATGGAAAACCGAGATATATCTGTCCTGTCTTTGGCATTTCTGTGACTTCTTTCGGGACAAAACATTGATTCGATTCCATTTTCTGCAGAAAGAACTGAAAGATTTTGAACCGGTTCTTACAAAAGGCTAAATCTGCAATTTTGTCTGTAGCCTATGCTCCGGTTATAGATGCCACTCCTAGCGACATGACAATAATATGTACAACTATGAAACAATGTTTAGATATGTCAAAACGTGCTGGTCAACAATATGCTGTGCTAACATTTTACAATTAATTGCATGATGTTGCCCAAATGTAAAATGGTCTATGTCAGACGAGTTCGAGGATTAACTTTTAGACGCTTTTGTTTAATTTGAAAGCTTTCTTCAATTGTTGTAAAGACGAAAATCGTTTAATTTATAATGAACCAAATTTATGGAAGACGTTATTTGACTGTCACAGTTCATTTGCTGAAACACATAAAACACTGAAGGTATTGAACAGGTTTTGTTTTCTAATTTTAAAGAACATATGTTGCCATTGTTTGAAGAATTCAGAATACACTCTTGTAAACTATCACAAACCTTAACATTTTGAAACTTGTTTCTTCGTTCAGTTGAGATATTGTTACAGAACATAAGGACTGAACGGAATGGGTTGTGGCTTTTACATTTGCAATGCAAGCTGCAATGTTTTGATCCTTTTTCATTACCAATCGGACGAAGTATGCTAGATGGACACCAGTCTACATATTAGATATTTTGAATCTGTCTGAAACGGTAAAATATGTCTTTATGTCAGGTGAGTTTTCAATTAGACAAAATCATGGAGCCTTAAATAGTATCTGGAATGGCTTCAGAGAAAACTATTATTAAAGATATTAAAGGTTGTAGAGGCATAATAGGACTTAAAAGGAAAACCCGCTTTACTTCGATGGATGCTTACAAGACATATCCTTGCACATTTTAGTTCTGAAATGAGATCAAGATCGGGATTAGCCACAGATGCAGAAATTGAGCACGACGAAAACAAGCCAACGACAATGACAATGACACGAGACCAGGAGAATGTCTCTGATTTGATAGGGTAAATGCATTCAAATATGACCGATTCATTTAACGTTGCCGATCATCCTTAGCCATTAATAAATATCTGTACATAATGAAAGACTCAATACATGTTCAGGATGCTCTTCTAACATCTCTTGAACGTTGCAACCAGATGGTCAAATATTCGGTGGAAGGTTGCTAAAATTAGTCTGAAAACCATGTCTTCTACAGTCCTATATCGAGGTCTCCACTCAATACTTTTGATGATACGACCAATACATCAAAACTCAAGTGTAAATCAGGTGACTTTGTTAGGGAACATATAAACCCAGTAAAATGAGTTCATTGTGCTTACGTTCTTGATAATGTTTGTGAGAACATAACTGTAGTCAGGATATTGGCATATCCTATTGGTCCCATACCTTTAGCGCTGTTCCATGATAATGATACCATGTGGAAATGATGTAAATCTGATATAATTCACCTCCTTGAAGAGAAAATGTGCTCTTCTTTCAATCTTTCAAGTTATGACAATATTTATCAAAGGTACCAGACTTATCATTTGATACGCCAGAAGCGCGTTTCGTCTACATTAGACTCATCAGTGACGCTCATATCAAAATAGTTAGAAAGCCAAACAAGTATAATCTTGAAGAGCATTAAGGACAAAAATTCTAAAAAGTGGTGCCAAATACGAACAAAGTAGTTTATGTCTGGGATAAGAAAATCCTTAGTTATTTCGAATAATTAATACTTTTGCAAACGGTAAATTATACATGACCATCTATAATACTAAAATTACGAGGTCCAATTTGTCAGCCGTCATCACGTAAAAACGACGAATCATAGAATTCAAATTTATATATAACTTATATAGTACAAAGGTGTAGATTAAAAATTACACCACTCCAGGCCCTTTTGTTTTCCACGTAATTTATATTGACAATAATTAAGAAGTTCCGGGTCGAGTCCGCTACCGATACCAATAGTATATTCACCTGTTACCTATTACCTTATCTGTACGTTCCGCATCTGAAAGGCGCACCACCAAACGTTGTATTCAGGATTAATATGCTATATACACGGGTCATAACCACAGGGTTGACACTACTAAATTGTCAAATGGTTACCTATTGTAGTATTTTAATCAGTAAGACTTTCTAAGATTACAATACGAATACTAAAAATCTGGACTAAAAATAAGGCGTATAGGTACAGTTTTCAATTTGTTAGTGGGCATGACGTAAAACAGCGAAGCAAAGAGTTCAACTTTATTTATAACTTATATAGGACAATGCTGTTGATTAAAAAATACTCCATTCCAGGACCTTTTGTTTTCCAAATAATTAATATTATTGTTTCAGTTCGACGGGTTCAAACAGAAAGACTTGAAAGCAGAGAAAAACTGTGTATCTTATAATCGACATGACTTTATCAGATGACAATACTAATACTAAAATAAGGCTTGCGCATAGTTATATACTTGAATTCAGTCACGGACCCGTGATATCACGGGTGTGTTCTAGTATAATTGATATTAATGTCAACACCGAAGTGCTGAATACTGGGCTGGTGAAGCCCTCTTCCAATAAGTTTTTAAACGGGAGATCATGAATCGCCGTTAAGATTGGAAGTGCATTTATCGCCTCATTGTATGATCCGAAAGGAAAGTACAGGTATCTTCATGATGATCTAAACACGCTCAGAGTGGAGTTTGCCGTCACAAAGGATGCCAGTCTTGCGAAAATTCCCCAATGTGAAAGCACGTTTTAACAGCACATCCCACGTGCAATGCTTCAACCACAATTTTGGATGAACTCTCATATTGCTAAACAAGTGATCACAATTTTCAAAGACTCTGGTTAGTAAGAGGGTAAACACAGTTTGTTCTCGGTTTCCTTTGCGGTACCTTTGTCAGTAGAAATCCTTCAAGACCTTGTATGTACGTATACGGACAAGGAAAAACAGCTTGCAATAACAAATGTGTATGCAACCAACAGAAATCTGCGTATGCCAATATTTGTTTTTTGTGAAGGGTCTGTCAGATGATTGTAGAAATTATTTAACTCACCGAACAATATTGGAAGAAGACGAGGATGAAAACGGTGACTGATGTCAGGTTTTCCAAAGTTGTCATGACCATTGTTTGTTAAAATACCCCATAGAACCACTCTTTCTAAGGGGTACATGTGTGCCTTTGTAAGGCAAAGGCACATAAAACCTAAAAAGGTTCATAGAGCTAAAATATACGGTAAAACTTTAGTCCATCATTAACTCATTTGATTTTAATGCCTTGTCAAATATTTGTGACTGGCAATTAGTATACATCAAAGCACAAACCAAATTGACTTCGATTCTTTTTATAAAAGCCGTTACATTCAGAAATATATCTTTAGAAGTACATGCAATGTATAAAAAAAAATGAATTGAGAGTCGGTTGTTCCATTTTCTATTTTCTTATTGTTGCTAGTCTGGATTCCTTTTAAAATGTGCATTTGGTGGTTTCATTATTTTCAAATTAAGTTGAAAATGAAGTTTCACAGTTTATTTCATTATAAATGTTTTGGTTAGTAACAATTCAGATATTATTTTGAGACTTTTTATAACCTCTTGTGAAATAAATTGACGATAGTGAAAAACTCAATCACTTACATTTGACCTTATTTAAAAACAAATGCACCATATTTCGATTCTACGACCAAGCCAAAATTAAAGAATAAACATTTCTCTTTCCAAAAAGATATAATTTAGCCTGCAGGTAGGGTGCTCCATTAAATTTGAAAAATTCTTGGATTGGTCACTCCACTATATCACTCTAATTCAATTTGGCTTTTAAGCTTACTAGTATTACAGAATAAACATAACCTATCTATTTAAAAGTTGGAAGTATTTCACGAAAACGGTCGGTGTTTTTGTTCTTTCATTTTCTAAAAAAAAATCTATCATTATGTCGTTATTTTCGAATGTAAATAAAGCTTACTCACGGCAAGAAATGCATCTTTTGACAAATGTATGTCAATAAGTCTACTCTGATTACCAACAAATGCATCAAAGACAAGCATTTAATCAAGATTATATATAACTTGTATCTACACGCGACACTTTAAATACATCACAAAAGAGCAAAAAGAAAATCATTTTTAGGAAGTACGAATTTGGTTTTTTCATTCACAAATGTTTTATGAAATAAATTTCAATTAGGAAAAAGTATTCACGAATGCGTCTTTTTTAAAACAAATTTTACTATTTAAAATTGTAAACCTTTTATGCTTTAATATGTTATAAAGTATAAGATCCACCAGTGTCACATTAAGATTATACAATTCCCATGCAAACGAATTAGAAGAAGAAAAAGAAGAAACTCCGTAGTCAACAACGACAAGAACATACAACTGGCAAGAGAAAGCTATATGAGCAAATTATGGACAATCCATCATCTGAACTCTTCTTCAAACTCATTAATAGAAATAAATCTAAATCTAAAACGGACACGTCTGGCGGTGGAATTCGATGGTAAATTTAACTTCTCTTCCAAAAAATCAAAGCCGAGCTTTCACAAACTACTACGAAGATCTCAGCCGTCCAAAAGAGAACTCATATCACAACGCATATCTGGAACTCTGCCAAATAAGACAGAAAATAGTTGAGGAAACTTTCAGTCAGACTATGCCATCAATTGACCCATACACAGAAAAGGAATTAAAACAAGCAATTGAGTACTTAAACACAGGAAAATCAGCGGACGAACACGGAATCTGTGCAGAACATCTTAAACATACCGTGGTACCAGTGCTGACAAAAATTTTCAATAAAATCTTGCAGGGAAGAAAAGTCCCAGTTTACTTCAAATCAGGAATCTTGACGCCAGTCTTAAGGGCATCCGATACAGTTTTTCTCGATAAAATGTCATTTTTATAATTTTGTAATATGTTGTAGGCCTTGGCGAGTTATAAAATAAAACACAAAAAAAAACATAGGTCACCGTGCTTGTTTTCGAGAAAATTGAGGCTGAAAATTGGGGATTTGTGCAATTTGTAAAACAATTAGGCAATGTTATAAATTTTTTTGAGCAGATATTTTTCGTCGTAAATTATTAAGATCGGGTTCAATCTGAAGCTGTGATAAGTGACAAAAAGAGAAAAAAATCACTACACAAATAACTATACAATTATTCAAGCCTTGCTTGACATTGCAGACCAGATGCTCAAAGTGGTATTTTTTAAACCTAAAAAAATGGAAATAAACTGTTTCTGAAAATGTCATTTTTATCAATTTTCTGCATAAACTGCATTTTTTCATGCTTTCTCCAAATCTCAAATAAAAAATATAGGTCACCGTGCTTGATTCCATGATAAACGCGATTTATCCTAAAAATTGCGTCCCCCTTTTGTAACCTCAACGGTAACGATAAAGTGCACGACGTCGCTGGTAGACAATTTCTACGTTATCTCTGCAAATTACCGGCAATTGTACATCTTCTATTTTATGTGGTCAGAAAACAAAAGCAAACTCTTATAAAGGAGAATCTTCAATTTCCTAAAGAATGCTCTTGTCCAAACAATGAAACTATAACTTTGAAATTTTTGATTTGGCAAAAACCATTGGATTAGTTGCGATTAAAATCCTTCTCTCATAGCGTAATTTTATTGGTAAATAACTATATATTTTTTTCACCATAGCGCGTACATAAAATATCGCACGTCCATTCCTCTGTCTGTCCGGTTCCGGTCCTTCTGGTTAATTATATTTTTCAATTGAAACTTGCCAACTTTTTATAAAACTGATATTGTATGGATACGTTCGAAAATCAGTGCATATCAAATATTCTTTAAAAGAGTTATGCCATTTGGAAACATTGATTATATTGGAAATTGCATTTTATTTGCTGTTATTCTGTCATTTCTCTAATATGTTTACAAAAAATATAAAGAATAAAATAATCAGCTGCGCTACGAGCGCATGATACGCCCGACGTGTTATGAAAAAAAACATTAAACATGTTTTTAAAATAACACGGAGGTTGTACAGGAAGTCATGTTAAGTATATCACAAATTACGGGTTTATAAACATATTATTGGCTATTGCCTTTTGTTAGATAAAATACGTGCAACTTTGAGGAAATAAGAACTTTCTTCTTTTTATATTAGCGGCGTGTACCTACATTTTCGGTATTAATTTTAAAATATCATTGGTTTCCTGTGCTGCAATAAAATGTCATTATGATGAATGATAATAAAATGATAATTGACATGCATGATATTAGTAACACCAACAGGGTCAGTCGTCTTAAATCTCAAAGAAACAGTAATTTGTTTTCTTTCTTATGATGTTATTAGACTGTTATCCTGTTAGAATCAAATGCATTAATAATAATGGCGTAGAAGTTAGCATGCGGGAGAAACAGAAATTGGAGCATCAAAATTCCACATAACGTTTCTTATTACAGAAAATTACACGCATTACGTCCGGCAAAAAGTGACGTTTTGCGGGAATTCAAACGCTTATAATTAACGTCTTGCCAAGAGTTAACTCCCTTGAAACTGTATCGGATGCCCTTAAAGAAGGAAAAATCCATCTCTGGTTAATAGTTACCGTGGCATCACCGTGACTCCAATACTTTTTAAACTACACGAATTATGCATTCTTGGCAAACTCTATATCAACTCCGGTACTGACTTACAATTTTGATTTACTGCAGGTCTTTGGCCACTCTTCGCAAGTCTCATAATCTCAGAGTGTAAATGTAAAATAAGCAGTGCATTATCCTTATATCTTTCTACTGTCGACGTCCAATCAGCTTTTGATGTCGTTCAACATACCATTCTTCTTGACAAACTTCCCGATCGTTGAACACACCCAGATATAGGGTTACTGATCAAAGACTTTTACAGCGGACTTACCTCCAAAGTTATATGGCAGGGAGAATTCAGTGACAGCTTTAATATCCAAGAAGGAGTTAGACAAGGGGGTTTTCTATTAACCCATCTATATGAAATATTCGTTGAAGATCTTCTCAAAGAACTGGAAGAAAAATCTCTAGGCTTAATGTTAGGCACAATATACTGTGGTGCACCAACGTGTGCTGATGATGTAGCACTACTGAGCTCAAATCCAAAGGAACTTCAGGTGATGCTTAACATTCTACATAGATATGCAAATCAACATCAGTATACTATTCATCCAACTAAATCCAAAATTATGCACTATAAAGCATACAAAAATCCGGAGCCTTACTACTGGATCTTGTCAGGAAAGGTAATGTCTGCTTTGGAAGAAACTGTACATCTGGGTATAAAACGAACAGCTAAAAAGGAATGTGATATCAACAAAGAGGAACGCATCAAATCTGCAAGAATAACCAAGTATGCTCTAATGAACTCAGGTCTACATTGAACCAACGGCTTAAATCCCAAAATCTCTGTTACAATATACAATACCTGTGTTTTGCCTTGACTCTTATATGGCTTAGAAGTCCTCACACTTACTAAAGCTCAAATGGAACTATTGGAAAAGTTTCACAAAGAAACTCTCAGATCCATAAAATCATTCTCTAAAAGAACAGCTATTCCTGCCATTTATTTACTACTGGGTGTCCAACCTGTAGAAGGAGAAATCCACAGAAAGAAACTGACTCTCATACATGCAATTCTGACATGTGACAACTCTCAATTAAAGGAAATTCTCAAAAGGCAAATATCCGTTTCCAAAAATCCTAAAAGCTTCTTTCATCAATCAATCTTATTTTTACAACAATACAACCTGCCAAACATTCTTGACTCCAATAGAAAACTGCCTTTAAAAGTTGTATGGGAAAAAAACCCTGAGATCTAAAATCAACAAATACTGGACCTCTGAACTACAAGAAACGGCAGATTCAAAATCCTCATTGAGATTCCTTAACACAACTATTTTAGAGATAGGTATTGTTCACCCAGTCTGGGAATTCACATCACAGAGCCTATTAGTCGTACGGAAAAGCATGATCACAGCTCATATGCTCACTGGTCCATACTTGGTACAGACCGACAAATACAAATTTAGATAATACAAGATAAATGCAATATGTCTGCTGTGCCATAGGGAGGATGAAGATTTAACGCACGTCTTAACATTTTGTCAAGCTTGAAGGGAAACTCGTATGAAGTATTTCCTTCCTGGTCACAAGTATCATAGGCTGCAAAGGATGGGAACAACTCTTTAACATCAACCAAAACATTGTAGCACTTTTGCTTGATTTTTCTGTGTTCTGCAATCTGAAAAACCTCAGCAAAACCCAGAAATGAATATTGAGTCACTGACTACAAGCTTCTGTTACAAAGTACATATCTGCCGCATACAACTTCTGAAGAATTTAGAAATCAAGTGAAATTCAAATGGAAAAATGTGAATTCAATAAATGGATGTTAGAGACTTTTAAAAACTTAAAATAAATCTAAGATTTACCCACTTTTTTAAATAATCCCTATTACCCAGTAAGGGGTTTTCCTACGATAGGAAGCTTATACATAAGAAAGAAAGAAAAAAGATTAGAAATACTTCAAATTTAATTATGTGTGCAGAATACTTATACATGAATTAAAACGATCATCAAAAGCGTTGGCTCTTATCGAACTATTTCATCTGTACAAGAAGACCTTGATTGATTTAAAATTTCAATTAAAATGTACTTGTTCACTTTTCCTTAAAGAATGTAAAACCAGTAAAGAAAACAATTATGTAATTCTTTTTAAAGAGAAAATTATGAGCCATTAGTGCAACACTAATAAATAAAAAGCAAAGCAAAGAGAATTAGTTAGTTCCTAGAGTAAAGCGATCAGACAATGTTATTAGCTGATGAATATGTTGTATGCAACTGTATAGCTGGTCGCTTCTTTAGTTTCTTTGAAACTGTGCCAAATTATCATGTTGACACAGCTTCCGATATTTTTTTATCGGTCCTACAGTTTTATCTTTTTTTATAATTTTAATTTGCATAATGTGTCCTTCCTTTTGGATATTGTTTCTTTATTTTATTTTAACATGCGTGGCTTCACAGCTGTCTATCCCATTTAATAAGGTGTTTTATCCCTCCCCCAAAAAACTGCAAATCTTAATTTTGTTCTTGCAATTCATTTATTAATGATGTAACCGGCCATATTTTGTATATGTGTTCCCATAGTAAGGCGCCTGTAATTAGTTGTTATGGTTGGTTGATTTGAACCATGTCCATTTCAAGTGTATATTGTGTTTTTTTTTTTATTAATATCTGTTTTATTCATTGTAAGTAATGTCGGTGGAACATTGTATTAAGGTGGTATGGGTGTCTTACTCCATCTAGGATTGTAAAAAACAGAGAATCAAAGGTCCAGATTTTCCATCAAGTTAGCAAAATTTGATGCAGGAATGCAGATGTTTAATGTACATTTTCACTTAAAAGTACAAATTTGTAAGAATATAACTTCTAAATATTGATATTTTTGCAAATAGTAATTATTTTTGGTTGTTTTTTTTTTTTTTTATTTATTGGCATTTTAAGGGGAGGTAACTCTAAAAAAGTGCATTTTCTGAAGGATTCTGTATGGAATTCCTATTTTGTATTTTAGCCGGAAAAAACGTACGGTGACCCTATCTTTTCTTTTGATATTCTCAAAGCAGTATCTGAAAGCTATCTTTTCCTGAAGTATTTAACAATTCTATCATTTTGTTTAGTTTCTAATCACAAAATGGTGTTTTTTCCTGTTTAATCCATACAAAATGTGTCATTTTGTCCCGTCCTGTAGCTTGAGAAAATGCGCGGTAACCTATCATTTTTATTACATTTTTCAACATGTATCAATAGATACAACGTTTTGGCAAAGTATGAACAAATTCTATAATTTTTATTTTAGACTCCCATACCACCTTAACAATTGTTTATTAAATAAAGTTTAACATTTTAAACGAATAACTTCTTTATTACCGTGAAGAAAACTATTTTCATTTACCTCTTTTTTCTATAATCATCCAGCCTATTAATTTGTTAAAATTTTAACACATACCTCCAGTTGCCAGGTGACTAAGATTATATTCAATAATTAGCAAGGTGGAAATTTTTTTTATGAAATTTGAATATTAAGCACAAATCTGGTTGTCATTAAACTGCTAAATATGACAGTAGTTTTTTTTGCTTAATGTGGATTCATTATTATTTGTTGGATACAAATTTTCGTTGATTTCGAGGGTATAGGTGAACCACGAAATAAAATGTTCAACGAATAACACATTTTCTATAGGCTTGTATGCAGACTTCGGCAAAATCACAAAATAAGATATCCATGAACATGCAAGTTTTCTTTAATTAACGAAAATGGGTACCACCGAAAATAAATGAATCCACAGTATACCCGATTCCAACATAGCATTATAACCTTAGTGTCTTTTGTATACGTTTTTTGTATGTATAAAATGAAACAAGGAAGATGTGAAAGGCGTGTTATTGGTAACGAGACAACTCTCAACCAGAGTAATTAATGACGTAGAACTCAGCAACTACAGGTCACAGTACGACCGACAACTGATACTCTAGCATATTGTCACGTACAACTGACAGTAATAAGCTTGATTGAACATTTTTAAAGACGTGTACCATTTGCTACACGTTCACAAAGTAATAATGTCTTGAGCAAAATATTTTATACAAATTATAGTTATGAAAAGAGCGTTATAACCATGATGGGAATCAATGTTTTCTTTGTTGATTGATTTTGTTTGCTGATTGGCTATGATTGACTGGCTGTACCCGACTAGATTATTTAGATGGTTTCAATTACAATTAATACAACAAAACGAATGCAACGTTCTAACGTGATTTTCTCTTGTCGTGATTTGTTTTGATGTTCAGTTCAAGTATATAATTATTCATAACCTGATTACATATTACATAGTACTATGTAAAAGTGATATTTGCGTTCCATTTGACATTTAAATCAGAGAAACCAGAAAAGTGCATTGCGTTTATATCTAGGAATACTTTATCTGTAGGATTTGTCTGTAACAAAACTGCCTAGTTATCTGGAAAGAATGTTTTTGCTCTACTTAGAATTTGATTTAGTGTTTCCAAACATAGACGCTGTATTAACGGTGATTGCTCTACATATAAAAACATTAAACAAGTTATGTAATAATTCAAATGAAACTGTGTTCCGTAATTTTATATTTTATATATTAAACAAAAGCTTAATGTTTCAGCTGCTCTTTTTAGAAAGATTGTTTTTTTTTTCTAAATTAGTCATCGTTAAAATAAGAATCTTCCGCGTGTTAGTCAGCGTTCCCATTAACCGGTATATGTAGATTAAGATTACAATAAATCATGAAATGTGATGTACATTTGAAAATAAATCTACGAAAAATGGAAAAAAAATTGTAAAAAAATTTAATATGGTAGTGAGCATAAGGCGGACACCACATTAACCCTAAAATATTGATCAATTGAATGAAAAAAGCAACATCACAAAAATACTTAGGATGATTCAACACGAAAAGTCCCTAATCAAATGCCAAAATAAAAAGCTCAAACACATCAAACGAATAGATAAAATAATGTCATATCCCTAACTTGGTACAGGCATTGTCTTATGTAGAAAATAGGGGATTGGACCTGGTAATAGCTAGCTAAATTGTTCACTTGTATGACAGTCGCATGTAATCTCATTATATTGACAACGATATGTGAAAAAAACAAATAAACGTAATAGGTAAAAATGTCAAAATAGGGATACAACAGTCCACATCGTGTTATAATCTTTATCACTATAAAAGGAAACAAAGATACACAAAAAGGTATATAGGCAGTACACATATGCAAACATGAAAGACAAGCACGAACATGCACCATTTTTGCAAAATAACAGAATGACGGAGTGAAATGAATATTACCAAAAGAAGACGAGTTTATAACCGAAGCCCTTGTCAAAGAAACTCAAGTACCAGTTAGAGATGTCATTTATAATCATCGCTTTTCATTCATATTGGATATAAAGACTATTTATCAAGGTTATAGTTGTTTCAAATATTTATATTGCTACACATTGTAACCTAACTTAATATCGTTAAACAGTGAAGATATATAATAAAGGAGAATATTGCTGCTATATTATTTTTTTATTTACATTGTAGTTAAAAGTGAATTACATGAAATATATCTAATAAAACATTTCTTGTAACGGGAAATCTCTCAAATAGCTAATGCTTCATTCTCCTGATCCATTACCAAATGAATACAAGTGAAAACTTTCCAAGTTAAATTACCCTATCCGAAAATGTGATAACTGACATCTAATAGATATATGTATAGTACATTTATTTGTGTAAACGCTTTTTTTCAATCAAATATTCCTGACTTGGTACAGGACATTTTTAAATAAAAAAATGGTGGGTTGAACCTGGTATTGTGGCATGCCAAACCTCCCTCTTTTATGGCCATGTGAAATATAACATTAAAATGACAACAAAACATTACAGGACTACAATATAAATGAATAGGAGAATACAATTGACAAATAAACACAGAAATAATAGCTAACAAAAAAGCAACAAGTTTAAAAAAAAATTTAATACGCCAGAAGTGCATTTTGTCAACACAAGACTTACTAGTGACGCCAAGATACAAATGTTTGAAAGCCGAAACAAGTACAAAGTTGAACAGCATCGAGAACCAAAAGTTCAAAAAAGTTGTGCCAAAAACGGCCAGGGTTTTCTGTTAGGTACCAGAACATCCCTATTATTTAGAATAATTTATACTTTTGCAAACAGTAAATTTTATACAATGACTATACAAAAGATGTACATGATATAACTGAAGTAATAGCTAATCACAGGAAACAACCGAAATACATTGTATAACCCGATAAAATGCAGAACATCCGAATAAGTTTAAACCTCAACGCGAAGTGACGTCATACTAGAAATTATAAAAAATGACAAAAAAATGGCGTCGCATTTGAATTTGTAAATAGTATGAAATTCAAAACAGTGTGGCTGTGGCCATTGATTGACACATTAAATTCATCCATTGACTGGGACAATTTACGTGAACGTTTGTCTGTAACGACCACTGTTCACGACGTACCTACGATAGACATTTAAACTGTGGGGTCACCAAAGGTTTCTTAACGCCTTTAATTATAAAGTAATTCGAAAAAATAATCAGGAATAACCTTTATGTTTTGATTTATATAATTGGTATAAATCAAAACATCGTGTTATTTCTGATTATTTTTTTCGAATTACTTTATTGGGGTGTTGAGAACCTTTGGTGACCCCATAGTTTAAGTGTCTTTAAAAAGTACATAATGATCAGTGGTCGTTACATACAAACGTTCATCTAAATTGTCCCAGTCAATGGATGAATTTAATGTGTCAATCAATGGCCACAGCAACACTGTTTTGAATTTCATTCTAAGATCATCAAAAAATGAAAAATAACTTCACATTTGAATGAATAAGATAGATTTAGGATTGATTTAAGATTATATCCGAACTAAATAAGGATATTACATTTATAACAATGCACATTTCAATACTTATTAATAGCAAACTAAGGTAGCAATTAACTATATTATCCGGTTTGTTTTGAATCTAACTTCAAACGTAAAAGATCGTACAGATTAAGTTGAACAAAATCAAATCTAATAAATGACGGCGGTGATTAATTTTCTTTACCATAACACATGAATATGATAGAAAAGACGTCAACACATTTGACAAAATCCGATGAGAATAACAAATATAACATTAAACATTTAAACTAAATAAATGAATTTGGGATAGATAAGTACCGTAACACGTCTTATGGTAATGCGAATTCACACTCAGTAAAACAGTCACAATCGGGAATAAGTCACGTTTGGTAATTAAAGGATTAGACGACGTAATGACAAACAACAATCTACCATGTAGTAAAAATGTCCTAAGCTAGTTTGGTCAAAGACACATCGTATGGATCCGTCAATTGGTGATGGTGTCCATAAAATTTACGGAGTGTCAATTTTAATCTGTACTCCTCATAACTTTGTTGGAGCAGTTTCTGCGTAAGGAGAACACTCCTGTATATGAAGTCCGTATAATGTGAACAAGCACGAGAATAACGTATCAATTGTGATATGTAAACACCATACGAAGGGGCAGAGGGTATGTTACTGCTGAGAAATGGGAAATTGATAATTGGGAAGTTGAAATTATCCCGTTTATCATAGATTTTCGTGTGAAGTCGTCCATCTGCGTCAATATTGAGGAAAAGATCAAGGTACGAATCAGTCCTTCTAGTATCAGTAGTATCCTTAATTTCAAGTTCACTGGGATATATGAACTGTAAGTATCGGCTGAAATATGGGTTATTCAATGATAGAACATCATCAATATATCGGAAAGTACAATTAAAGAATTTCGCAAGGTGCTTTTTCTTTTGGTCTTTTAGAAGGTTCTGAATGAATTCTGCTTCATACGAGTACAAAAACAAATCGGCCAGCAGGGGTGCACAATTAGTACCCATTGGAATACTGACTGTCTGTTGAAATATGAATCCTCTAAACTCAACAAATATATTGTCGATAAAAAAATAGCCTTTGCATGAAACATGAATGAATTGCAACGATCATAAATGACATTCCCAATTTTTCACTGAAGTTTCTTTGAAAAGTGCTTTGGTTATTCACTCGTCATTTTGATGATATCCAATTAAAGTTACAAGGTACTTATACACCCCGTCATTATGTCATTGTGCTCTGTTTATATACCCTTTTGTGTATCTTTGTTTCCTTTACAGGGATTAAGATTATAACCAATGTTGACTGTTGTACCCCTATTTTGACATTTTTACCTAGTATATCTGTTTGTTTTTTCACACATCGTTGTCAATATAATGGAATTACATGCGACTGTTTAAAGTGAACGTTTTAGCGAGCAATAAAAAGTGCAATTAGTTGACAAAAAAGTTATCAGAGAGCAGACACATTGACAATTTAGAGTTTCTTTGTATTCTTTATTTTCATATCAAGCTCTATAAAGTCATACAAGTGAGAGATTTAGCTAACTATAAAACCAGATTCAATTCACCATTTTTTACGTAAGAAAATATCTGTACCAAGTCAAGAATATGACAGTTGTTATCCATTTGTTTGATGTGTTTGAGCTTTTGATTTTGCCATTCGATTAGGCATTTTCAGTGTTAATTCGTCCTCTGTATTTTTGTTATTTTCCTTTTTTCATTCAATTTATTAGGCTTTGACGGTTAACTGGGTGTCTGTCTAATGCTTCCTCCCATATTTAGAATTTTAACACTTGTTGTTCCCTTTTTCGTAGACTAAATTTAAATGTACATCAGATTTCATGTTTTTTCTGTAATCATAATCTATATATACCGGATAATGGGAGCAACTGAGTAATACGCGGAAGAATCCTGCTATTAGGATGAATAATTTAGGAACAAACATCATTTCGAAAAAAGGCAGCTGAAACATTAAGCTTCTGTTAACTATATAACAGTTGAAATCGCGGAATACAGCTTCATTTGAATTATTACATAACTTGTTTAACGTTTGTAATTTGGAGAGCAATCACCGTTTATACAGCGTCTATGTATCGAAGCGATAAATCAAATAATAAGTAGAGCAAAAACATTTTTTTCCAGATAACTAGGCAGTTTTGTTACAGAGCAATCCTGCAGATAAAGTATTCATAGATATAAGCACAATGTACTTTTCTGATGTCTGTGATTTAAATGTCAAATGGAACATAAAGATAAATTTTTCATGATAGTATGTCATTGCAATTATGTTTTAAGTAATCAGGTTATGAATAATTCAAAAAAATGAACTGAACATCAAAACAAATCACAACAAGAGGAAATTCTGTTAGAACGTGGCATCCTGCTTTGCATGTTGTTGTAATCAAAATTGAAATGATTCAAACGATTTAGTCGGGTATCAAACCAGTCAATCATAGCCAATTAGCAGAAAAATTCAATCTACAAAGAAATATATGATTCTGATATGATTGTCAGGCTTTTTCAAAATCTGAAATCAAATGATAACCAAAATCCTAAAGGAAGAACACATTATGAAAATTAAAATAACAAAAAAAAGATAAAACTGCAGTACCGACGAAATTAATGTCGAAATCTTTGTCAACATGACAAAGGTAGATGTCACAGTTGCAAAGGAAAATAAGTAAACGACCAGCTAGAAAGTTGCATATAACATATTTATAAGCTAATAATACATTGGCTGCTCGCTTTACCACAGGAATTAGCTATGCTTTTTATTCATTATTGTTGCACTACTGTCACATAATGTTTTCTTTGAATAATTACATAATTCTTTTCGGTTACTGGTTTTGCATTCAAGGAAAAATGAAAAAAAGTACTTTTTAATTGAAATTTTAAATCAATCAATGTCTTCTTGTACAGATGAAATATTTTCATTCGTTTTAATTAATTTATTAGTAATTTGCACAAATAACTAAATTTGAAGTATTTCTAATTTGTTTGCATGGGAATTGTATAATCTTAATGTGACACTGGTGGATCTTATAATTTATAATATTTTTAAGCATTTAGGAAAACAATTTTAAATATTAGAATTTGTTTTAAAATAAATGTTCTTCGTTTTGTTCTTTTTGGAAGGATTTAATGTGTTGTGTGTAAATAAAAGTTATATATGATCTTCAATAAATGCTTGTCGTTGATGCATTTGTTGATAATTAGAGTAAACATATAGACATACTTATGTCAAAAGATGCATTTTTGGCAGTTAAATCAGCTCTATTTACATTTTGAAATAATAACATAATGATATACTTTTTGTTTGTTTTAGAAAATAAAAAAAACAAAAACACTGACCGTGTTCATTTATTACTCATAACTTTTAAATAGATAGATTATGTTTATGCTGTATCGCACGAAAACTTAAAAGTCTTAATGGATAAGAGTAATAGTTGAAACGCATTATTGATTTAAACGGTAATCGCCCTTTAGATACGTGTACTCCATGTAACATGCTTAAAGAAATTGTACACATTGCTGTGAGAAAAAGGATAAATAATAAAACTATATTATACACACTTTTATTGTTCATATTTTGCTTATGTTACACACGGAATAAATTGTTGCATGATCATATAGAGTTGCAAGTTTATTGAGTTTACTTTAGGTTATGCCCAAATATTTGAAATCGGCTGAGCTAAGATTTGTGTTTGTGTCATGGTGGTGTTTTAATCTTATAAGTATTTTCTATAATATCCAATAGTTTACCTCGTGTTTCAAGGTCGAGAACTTAAATATCGCAATAAACATGTTTTATGGTACATATCAATATAAAATTTAAAAAAATGTGGTATGATTGCCAATGAGACAATACTGCACAAGATATCAAACACAGACATTTATAGCTTTAGCTATAGGTCAATGTACGGTCTTTCAACATTGAGCAAATCCCATTCTGCATAGTTAGCTATTAATGGACCCGAAATGACAAATTTAAAATAATTCAAACGAGAAAACTTTAATTGGATAAAATATAATATCTTCTGATTGATTGATTGATTGATTGTTGGTTGCTTAACGTCCAGTGGCAAATATTTCATGCATATTCAGGACGAGAACAAGTTCACAATAAATACAATAGGTAGGTCTTGTCATAATAGAGTCCATAAGTGATGATGGTCGGGGAGATTTCGACTGCCACTGGAAAATGAGGGTATATTGTAGAGGGAAAGAAAATTTGCCTTACAACAGGCCACCTACGGGCCCTCAAAGCGTTGTTGTAAGGGTTCTTAGCGTACAAAGAGCGTTACACTCTCTTTACACGAGACATCGGATTTAACGTCCCCATTCTGACCGGACGTGACTACGAACTTAATACATCCCGCATAGCCAAACGAACGCCCCACTTCTGCCGGTCGGGAGAGGACCAGTGACAATATTTCTATTCCCCAATCACCCTTGGGGTTGATATCTTCTGTAAGCATGTTCAATATTTATAAACAATTTATATACACGGTTTGAGCTTAGCTTAGATTGAAGTAACTCAGTTGTAATAAAGAGCTATTCAACCAACGAGTTAGCTTGTAAATGACAACGAGTGGTAAGTTATGATAACGAGTAAGCAGTGTTGTATAACGAGGAACTAACTGAATATTAATCTTGACCTGTCTTGAGAGCAAATAGTCAAACATGAAAAGTTTTGGGAGCAGAATTTTTTTAAAATGATATAGTCAACACTGTCTAAGATGAACTTTGCTTGAGGTTATAGCAGTGATATAGTATAATTAGGAATATTTATTATTTATAACACAATAAACTTTTATAGATGAAATGTATTAGTACCTAGTGCTGGCTTATAGATCGATGATAACATAGGAGATTGGTGTAAATTACATTCTTTGTTAGTGCACGCGTACTATTTCAATGATATGATGAGTCGAGCCCTTTTGACCAACTTACATTTACAACTTGATCCTATGTTTTTCCCCACACTGATTTGAGGTGAGGAGGAGGATTGATGGCGATCAATTTGCATGTTCAAAGTCAATAGCATATACTTCAGCGGGTGACGCTAATTGATTTTGATCCTATTTTTTTGTTATTGTTTATTGTTTTTATCATTAAGTTTTCTTTTTATTTGTTTCAATTGTTTAAAATTGAGTTATGACAGGGCCACTTATACCGTACTAAATGGTATTCATAGTACTTTTACTAACTAAGGTAGGCCGTACGGAAGCCTACATGACAGGAATGTTTAAATCCTCGTACTTTAAATAAAACGTGTTGATTTCAATGTTTTACATCACTGGGTCGATACCTCTGCTGGTGGACTATCAGTCCCCGAGGGTATCTTCAGCTCAGTAGTCAGTGCTTCATGACTGCCATGATTTTACAAACTTTACTAAAATTGTCGTTAATAAATTTTGAAATTAATATGAAACTAAGGTTTTAACTCCCTCAGACAAAGTTGGCTTTAGATGAATTTGGCTATTTATTTAAGGTATTTTTGACATATAGCTCATCAGTGATATTTGGTACTTATCTATCTTCTGATTTTGAATGTTTGGCTTTGAGAGTTCCTGATGAAGGTAAATCCAGAAAAGAGCTTCGGACGCAAGGAATTAATAAACGTGTTGATTTCATTTGTTTGCTTAAATGATATTGGTATCTCAAACGAAACAGACAATTGCAAGTTATATAAATATATATTTTTTTCAATAACTGGGAGATAAACGGTATTACAAAAAAAGATAATGGTTTACTTTTACAAATTATTGGATGGAGAATTTTCTCATTGGCACTCATACCAAATCTTGTTATATGTTTTGATGTTAAAATAATTTGATATTTAACTTATAGTGTGAACAGCTTTTTGGTTAGGTGTTTTTTGTCAATAATGTACCTGTACAAGGTCATATGATGTACTAACTTGAACAATTTATTCTTATCAAGGTTGATTGTTAAACAGTTCCAGCAGTATAAAGTAATTTGTCGTTTGTTATTACAATTTACAAAATAGAAACATTTGAGGTTTTAATCATTTGAAATTAGATATGTTTATTGCAACCTTACTATAAATTAGAATCCATGGATAACTAAACTAACGCTTATATCTGGGAATTTGAAGACACAAACAATTCGGTTCATTTTAATAAAAAAAGGCATACATGTTACACGTCAATAAGAAAGTATCCTAACAAAAAAAAAGCCAATCGGCATATCGATGTGTGTACAAGTTGATGTATGTGCAAATTATCTGTTTGATAAAAATACCATTTTTTTCTGCATTTACATGTATATTTATTTTACCCGTATCTTATAACATCATCCGTTAGTAGCTTTGTGTTATTAATAATTATGTATGTACTAGGGTATGACACAACCAAGGCAATTAACCCTTCAAGAACATTAAATGGAAAGAAACATTTATTCACAAAGTCAACATTAATGCATTGTACTTAAAAGGGCATACAGCTAAATTATTACGTAAAACTCAAACCAATTTCTGCACTTTATTGGCTTTAAGGTTAAATGTATCGTAAATAGCATAAAAAGCAAACAAAACTTAAAACACAGCAAAACATGCAGAGAGGAAATAAAAGTTGTTTTGTTACATTTTACTTAGAAAATATGAAAATGTTTTAACAAAAATCTAAACGAGGAAAATTATAAAAAGAGGCCTCCTTTTTAATCACCTGCGGTGCGTTTCCGTGTTCTAGCTGTTGACTGTTATTTTGGGGTTGATGTGGATGATATTACTATGTAGTAATAATAATCAAAAATACACAAACTTAAGCTTGATGTATATGGAGAGAAGAATTGAAAAAAAAGTAAAACCGTATGCTATGGAATAGCACTACAAAAGTCAAAAAGTCTGAAAAGACCAGTTTTTGTCTGAATTAGCATGAATTTTTACTAGACATTTTTAATTTGCCTGAATAATTTTTAAAAATTCTTGACATAGTATGAATTTGTCTAATAAGGTTCTTGATTTTTCTTGACAATTGTCTTGACAGTATGAACATTGTCTTAAAATTTCTCGACACTTCCTGTATCATCTGATAAGAGTCTAGATTAATCTCGACCAATTCTTGACTGTCTTAAATTTGTCTCGATATGTCTTGACATATTCTTGACATTCTTAATAATGTCTGAATATGTCATGACATTGTAAATAATGTCTGAATATGTCTGGACACATTCTTGACAGTCTTAAATATGTCTGGACACATTCTTGACAGTCTTAAATATGTCTGGACACTATCTCAACAGTATAAATTTCTCCTGAAATGTAAACAGACTTATTATAATCCTGGTACTTTTGATAACTATTATTATTCCTGGAGTAGATAATAATTTATTTTGAATATGGAATTGAAAGAAATTTCATTTTAATTCAATTTTTCATCATCAAAATGATGATTTTCATTTTCATCTATCAACAAACTTTTAAAATTGTACTGGCATGGTCAGTCAACTGATCAGTAATTTCTATTTGACAGTTGCGTGTAGTCTGGGTGTGGAATACCTTAATTTTATAGGGGACATCATGGCCATGTGTATTCCAACAGGTGACATTACACAAATTGTTCTTTTATTAAATGAATGATTTGTATATCATCATGATTTGCTATTTATATAAAACACATTTTGGTACAATAATTATTTACCATATAAACATTGAGTATGATGAATGTTTAATGAAATATGTCTACAGTATGATTGGTTTTAATCATTTAATTTATAAGATTTAGGAATCAAAATTTGTAATTATTTAAAAACCCACATTTAAATTATTTCATAATTTAGATTTCAAAGCCATATTTTAATTGTAAAAGTATTTATATATCAAAATTTTCAACTATTTTACATGCCCAACTTTTATTTTTGTTGTAAGAAGTGTAACTTGAAACAACAGTATATCATATAAAGAGAAATAAAGATAAAGTTATATCATGTATATTGGTCATGATTTGTAGAGCTCAGAACTGTCAAGTAAATTTTAGACACAATTCAAAATGTTCAGAATATGTTAAGCCATACTGATAAAAAATAAGAATGTTAAGAATATGTCGAGAAATTTCAAGACAGTAATCAAATGTCAAGAATTTGTCAAGAAATTTTAAGACAATATTCAGAATGTCGAGAATATGTCGAGTAAATTTAATACAAATTTAATATAAATGAGAGTTTGTCAAGAAAAATTAAGACACAAGTCATACTTTTGGAGAATGTCGAGTAAAAGTTCATGCAAGTTAAGACAAAAACTGGTCTTTTCAGACTTTTAGACTTTTGTAGTGTAGACATCTTTGAATATTTAAAAGGATAACACTTCTTGAATTTTGTATTAAAATAATTTGAAAAAGAACGAGAACGGTGAGGTGAAATTTGTAATAACATGTTGACACGAGATGTCGACAGCACTGCTGTCTAGACTTTCAAGAACGTTTAAACATCCTTCACAGAACGTTGACAGTAAAATACATGCATCATTGAAATTAACGCGTTCAGAAAGCGATTGTACAGTAATTGTGTATAAAGATTGATAAATGCTAAAACAAGACATTTGAATATCTGAATTATTGTTTCATCGATTTATCCACATATTATTGTAAATGTAACATTATGTTTTTTTCGCTGTGCTTAACGTTTAGCAACACATGTTTCATACATATTTGGAAAGATCACAAACTAACAAGAAATATAATAGCAAGTTTCTTAAAAGTTGAACCACATGTTTGAAGGGCGGACACATATTGAAAAAAGAATATGTAAAAAGATGCAGATATTTTCCTTGCAAACGTTTATCCTTGAATGAGTTTATGCAAATTTGAAAATGAAGAGAGCGTTGCACTTTCACTAAACGAACAATCTGATTCTAATATTCAAACATGGCAGAAGGCGACCCCGTATTTTTACAGCTCGATCTACCAAATGGATGCCCTCCCTCAATGTGTCACATTTCTAAATTAAAGTAAATTATTTATATCAAAACATAATATAACAAGTTGATAATATTAAAAGCAGAAATAAACCATTTAAAAACAATAGGGTGCTTGAGTATATATAATTCACAAATTCAATTTCGTTGTTAAGTAGCGATTTTATTGCCATAATATCATAAAATGATGCAATTCCAACGAACCTAGTGCATCGACAGATAAAGCGTTTTGGACGTATTTAGCTATAATTCTACGGCATATGTATGCATTATTTTGTATGAAGTTATAGTATTACAAAATGTAATTTGGTTAACTTTTGAAAAAAATAGATTAGTTGGTTTCAATTTGTGATCAATCACATAAATAAAATAAACAATAAAAGATATGTAGAATTTCTTTGAACAGTATAAAGTATAGATTATAATAGTAGCGTACAGACAAAGAAGTGTACGTCTACTTAGATGCCAGTTATGACGTCATAATGTTCGTCGGATAGGGTAATAAAATTTAGGATGTTTTCACTTTTAGTTTTGTGATGATTTATCAGAAGAACGAAACATTAGCAATTACAGTTTCTCGTTTCAAGGAAATGTTCGGGAGATATTTGATATCATTCGATGAGTCTTTGACTACAAACTGAAAAGAAAAAAACCAAAACTGTTACAGCAATATTGTCCTGTTGTACATCGTGACCGTAAAACTATATCACAACTTGGTTACAATTTGTAATCATATACATTTTTTGAGACATCTAAACTATATAAAAATAGCTTTTATATAAGACATGAATGAAACGGGACGATTGAAAATGACAGTCTCTTATTGTCACTACAGTTTCTTTGACAAGGGATTCAGTTTGATAATTCTGCTTATGAACTCATCTTTCATTCACTGATCAGGCTTTTAGGGTTAATTGGGTGTTCGCAAATGATGTTGACCATTGTTAAAATTTTCACACTTATTTTTAAATGAAATTTCAAATCAATCCATGTCTTCTTGTACAGATGAAATATTTTGATAAGAGCCAACGATTTTCATTCGTTCTAATATTGATCTTACTCTCGCTTGAGAGCATATATCCAAACATATTTAGATTTGGAAGTAGAAAAAAATTTGAAATGATATAGTAAACACTGTCTGAGAAAAACTTTGCTTGAGGTTGTAACTTTGATTTAGTTTAATTATGAACATTTATTATTTATAACACAATAACTTTTTATAGTTAAAATGTATTAACACCATCATAGCACTGGCTTACAGATCGACGATAACATTGGGGATTGATTTAATTCACATTCTTTGTTAGTACAAGCGTACTATTTCTATAGTATGATGAGTCGAGCCCTTTTGGCCAACTTGTATTTTCAACTTGTTCCTATGTTTTGTTTGTACATACTTATTTAAGGTTGAGGATGGGGGATTGGGTGTCCCCAGTATGCATGTTCCAAGCAAATAGCATATACGTCAGTTTGTAATGTTGGTTATGTTTTTATAGTTTATTGTTTTCATCATTACGCTTTCTTTGTATTTGTTTAAAAACTTTAGCATTGTGTTATGACAGGCCATTAATACCTTACACAATGGTAGTTTTACTTAAAGTTGTACATGTTGTAGGCCGTACAGTGGCTTACATGAAAAGGATGTTAAATCTGCGTACTGTGGCTCTGTTATTTGATTAAGATTGGTATCTCAAAAGACACAGACAATTGCAAATTAAAAGGAAAATATATTCTTCTATATTCACTGGGAGATAAACTGTATTAAAAAACGATAAAGTTTTACTTTTACAAATTATGACTTGAATGGGTAATTTTCTCATTGGCACTCATACCAAATCTTCTTAATATATGTATTGATGTTAAAATAATTAGACATTTAACTCATACTGTGCACAGCTTTTTGTTACGTGTTTTTTGTCAATAATGTCGTACTTACTTGAACAATTAATTCTCATCAAGGTTGATTGTCAAACAGTTCCAGAAGTAATTTATCGTTTGACATCTTTATTGTCTTATTACAATGTACAGATAAGAAACTTTTGAGGTTTTAATCATTTGAAATTAGATATGTATTTACTCAGCACATATGGTGCTTCGACAGTTAATAAATTATATAATTTTCTTCTGAAATAGTGTTTTAAACACCTACATTAATGTCACTACGACACATTTAGTGTGAACCTGACTATTAATCATGATAACAACCAAGGTCTTACACCGTGAAGAACATTTAACGGAAAGTAACATGAATATATAAAGTGAACATTAATTCTAAATTGTTACGCAAAAATCATAACACGTTCTACATTTGAATTGGTTTTCAAGGTTAAATGTGTCGAAAATAGCATACTAAGGATACAAAAACCAATATCACACCAACGCATTCATATTTAAATCAAATGTTGTGTTGCTTCTTTAATAAAAAATGTAAACGGCTTATCAAAATTCTGAAAAAGAAAAAGTCTCAAATAAAAGCCTCTTGGTTAATCACCTACGGTTGGTACAATAAAATACGGTCCGGTATTTTTGTTAATGGCTTTATTTGGGGGATGGAAGTTGATGATATTACTATGTAGCTATGGTAAACAAAGTGCATACACTTGATTTACATGTAGAGAAAATTACAAAATGTAAGAACGTATGCTATAAAATAGACATCATTTTATATTAAATGGAACGCTACAAACCCCGGGTATAATAAAATTTCTCTTGAAGGGTAATCATCGCATACTCATCCAATGGCATCACGTTTGTTCATAACGGCTTTCAGTTTGAAAAGAGATTACAATTACCTTGATGTACGTTTATTCAGCTACCTTTTTATAAGGGATTTTCATTTAGAACTTTTCTCTCAGCCCTGTATTTTTGTTATTTAACTTTTAATGTGGTTCTTTCCCGGTGTTGTGTTTCAATTTTTTTTAGAGCATGAAAGAATAGAACTTCTTTAATTTTGTATGAAAATTAATTTGAATAAACATAGATATTGACGGTATTTTACTAAAAGTGTATTGTTTTCAGGGTCTGTTTTTTTCGTAGTTACGCAAGTGTAGCATTTGATTGATGAAAATTTAATAAAATGTTTGCTTTGAATTAAAAAAAATAATTAGATTGTGAATAACATGTTGCAACGAATTGTCGACAGTACTGTCGTCTAGACTTTCAAGAACGTTTAAACATCTTTCACAGCAGTTGACAGTGAAAGACATGTATCATTGAAATTAACGTGTAAATATTGCGATTACGCAGTAATTGTGTATAAAGATTAAAAGAAAGCAGATACAAGAAATTTTGAGTATATGAATCATTGAGTCCTCAATTCATATACATATTATATATGAAACATTAACATTTTTTTCATTGTGATAAAAGAAAGGCGAAATATACAATATGGACATTCACTCTGATGTCGAAAATAAACTGACTTAAATTCTCCCTCGCCCTGCTCGTCCGAATTTAAAGCATTTAATTTCTAATTCAATAGGCTATAAACAAGACAAACACAGATATAGGATTAGTTGCTCGCAGTAACATCGAATTTTCTTTTGCGATACAATATTTTATTTTACTGAATTGTACATATTTCTTCAATCGAAACATTATATAAACACATGACATATAACATTGTTCCTCTTTCACATCGTTTCTTTTCCCCCGGCTAATGCCTCCAACGCCTGTACGTACAATAAACATAGCAGCAACTGCACATATACCTATGTGACCAACTTCAATCCGACGTAACTGCGAGCACCTTCGATACTAATACATTTAAATCCCAAACTATATATAGTACCTTTAAACCCCACCCATAAAAACCGCCAAAACTTTCCTCGTGCCTCCTGCACCTAACGTCAAACTTATAAATAGTACATACTGTTACAAAACCAGTATCCGAACTAGTTATACTAGTTCCCATCTGTAAATATTAACTACAAATAGCAAACGGGAAAAACCCTATTTCAAACGAAATAAAATACATAATGCCATGGCTAACAACAAGACTTAGCAACATGACCCCCCCCCCCCCAAAAAAAAAAAGGGGGTGAGGAATCTCGGACGCTTTTGAAGGGTAAGCCGATTTTATTTTCATAAAAGAAAATGAAGTCATCCTAATGGATCAAGACCGGGAAAACGACTAAGTAGGCGTGTTTCACTTTATTCAGCTTTGCATCCTTCGGCAGATGAATGAATAACTTCGTATGAAGCTCTATGATTACAGGTGTAATTTTGGTTGACTTTTGAATTACACAAATTGAATAAGCAATGAAAGATATGCAGAATTACAACGAACCAGTTTAATGCATTGATTCAATATGTAGGATTCACACAAATAAATGTACTATACTTAGATCTATTAGATGTCAGTTGTGACATTTTAGGATAGGGTAATGTAATTTGGATTTTTTTTCACTTTTAAATAATATTTGATAATGGATAAGAAGGAACGAAATATTAGCTATTTGAAATATTTTCCGTTACAAGGAAATGTTCCACATATATAAATTTCAATATAATTCCATTGTCTTTGAATACGGGAGAAAAACATTAAAACAGCAATGATATCTTTTATTATTCATTTTGATCGTAAAAGTATATAAAAACTAAGTGACAATATGTAACAATATGAATATTTGAAACAATTAGACTCTATCAAATTAGCCTTTTTATAAAACATGAATGAAACGCGACGATTATAAATGACAGTCTCTTCATGTAACTGTCACTAGAGTCTCCTTTTCAAGGGCCCAGATTGATTATTCGGGTTTTGATCTCGTCTACTTTTGTTGATATCAATTTAATGTGGCTTGGTACTTATACATCCCGCCATTATGTGCAATGGTAAAATTTTGTTTTCTTGTCTTTGATTTTTGCATATTTGCTTTATCTATATACCTTTCTCTGTTTATTTGTTACATATTTGTTTTCTTTTATTGTGATTAAGATTATAATACAATTTTGACTGTTTTACTCCTATAAAATTAAGTTTGGTCCATCATTTCCTAAATAAGGAAATGCCTTTCAGGAATATGACAGTCGTTATCCATTCGTTGGAGCTTTTGATTTTGCTTTTAATATGGGACTTTCAGTGTTGAATCGTTCTAGCTGAGAGTTCTGTATTTTAGTGCTTTATTCATTCCATTGATCAGGATGTTAGGGTTAATTGGGTATACGCATTCCTACCATATTTATAATTTTTACAGTTGTTTTTTTTTCTTTTTTTTCGTAGACTTATTTCAAATGTACATCAAATTTCATGTTTTATTGTAATCATAATCTACATTTACCGTATACTGGGAACAGCTAACTAATACGCGGAAGATTCCTGTTTTACGGTGAATTATTACGAAGAAAAAAAATCTAAAAAGAGCACCTGAAACATTTACCTTTAACTACTTCACTGAAGCTTAAATCACGGAACACAACACAAATTTCGCGGTGGTGTTTTGCCATGGCTTTGTTAGAACTTTTTTGTTTGCTTTTAGGCCATGTATGTTTGTCCCTAATATTTTATTAACTGTGCATTTGCATTCAGGTATCGCAGATCAAATTTATTCGTTCATAGTGTTTTAATTTACGTTTTTTGATTGAGTTTAGCCTTCCAATTGATATTTTATCGTGTGGTTTTCTATGTTGTGATGTTATGCTATTGTTTCAGAAAAAGGGAGAAGATTTGGTACCATTAAAACGTTTAATCCCGCTGCTAATGTTTGCACCTGTCCTAAGTCATGAATCTGATGTGCAGTAGTTGTCGTTTGTTTATGTACTCTATATGTGTTTCTCGTTTCTTGTTTTTATATAGATTAGACCGTTGGTTTTCCCGTTTGAATGGTTTTACACTAGTAATTTTGGGGCTCTTTATAGCCAAGGCTCCGTGTTGAAGACCGTACATTGACCTATAATGGTTTACTTTTATAAATTGTTATTTGGATGGAGAGTTGTCTCATTGGCACTCACACAACATCTTCCTATATCTAATTAATGTTTGTTGTTTGGCGAGATATAACCATTTATACAGCATATATGTTTGGAAGTGATAAATCAAATTAATAGTAGAGCACAAACATTCTTTCCAGATAACTGGGCAATTTTGTTACAGAGCAATCCTGCAGATAAAGTATTCAGAGATATAAACGCAATGCACTTTTCTGATTTGTGTGACTTAAATGTCAAATTGAAAATAAAGATAACTTTTTCCTGATATTATGTCATTGCGATTATTTTTTATGTAATCAGGTTATGAATAATTCAAAAACATGAACTGAACATCAAAACAAATAACGACATGAGGAAATTATATTATACATTGCATCCTGTTTTGATGTATTAATCGCAAATAAAACCATTTAAACAATCTAGTCGGGTACCAGCCAGTCAATCATAGCCAATCATCAACCAAATTTGATTTACAAAGAAAACGTATATATTAAAATAATAGAAATGATAAAACTGTAGTACCGCTGAAGTTAATGTCGAAAGCTTTTAGACGAGTGATATGAGAGTCAAATTTACATTTTTAATGCACCTACCTAACATACGGCTAAATTATATATCATTTGACAGCTGAGAATGTGTTCTTTCTAAATATCCGGTCGTCAAAAGAAATTATGTTGCATTTTTTTTTAATCGGAGTCAAAGGTCATGGGTGCAATTTCCATTCATGGATACCTCCAGTAGAGAAATCGAGTCAAAACAACTGCAAAAACGAAACAATACTATAGGAATATTGTATGACTGTTGGGAAAATATATTTCTGTCATAGTATTATTTTATTTTGGTCGAATTTAACGGTAATGTATATTACGTAACGTTTCTCTCGGAGTCTTTGAAAAGCAACCATTAAGTCAAACAAATGTAATTGTAGTCGCCCTTGCATTATTTAAATATTATCAGACATCCATATCAACTGATTGCACGTATTTACAAACATATATCTTCTAATTTGATATACATAATCCGAAACAAAATATTTGAAGCAAGGGAAAAATATGAAATGTGAAGTATTTTTAAATTCATAGAAAAGTCCGATAATGAACTGTCCATTAAAATGGAGGAAACGTATGGTCTCTTGTTACTTTGAAAACCTGCCAACTGCGTCAACATCAGACAACCATATGACATTTTTTTTAATTATTATTGAAGTGCAAAATGTTAAGTCTGGATAATACCGCAATTTCGTTTACATCACTAAATCAGATATGATAAGAGAACTAACTAACATTACTAAATGAGTAAAGTGATACTAGTGTATTTATATCAACAAATAGACAATTTTGATATAAAACATCACAAGGAAAATATGATAACTCATTGTACGACAAACTACCTTTGATTTTACTTTGGCCGTGTATCTTGAGATATCTAATTAATCAAACAACACTTTACAAAGTACTTTGTACTTTTAATTACGCTGGTGATGCCTTTCGGCTACTTTGGCACTAATATACTTACCTTTTTTATAACTTGTTTCACCGCTTCAAACGAAAGCCAAGGTTATCATAATATTGAACCTTTTATTTGGCTTTCTTATGTTATGTTAATATATCATAATTATAATTAAATGATCGAAACGTCGGACCAATGGGATGTCAGACTATTAAGGTGTCGGAATATCATAAAGCTTCATTTTCACTTGTAATTTCATCATTCTTATCGGTAAACATATTCATACAAAGACCACTTCCTTGGCATTGGCATATATCAGTACAGCAGGTGTTTTGCCCAAAGCGAACACAATTAAGATTTACTACAGATCGATTTTAAAATTTAGAATGGACTTGAGGAATGTGTCAAAGTGACAACAACCCGATAAAAAGCAGACAACGACCGAAGACCACCAATGGGTCATCAATGCAGCAAAAAACTCCCACATACGGAGGCCTTCTTCAGGTGGCCCCTCAACAAAAATGTATACTAGTTTGAAGTTATAATGGACGTCATACTAAACTCCGAAATACACACAAGAAATTAAAATAAAAAATCATACAAGACTAACAAAAGCAAGAGGCTCCTGACTAGGGATAGGCGCAAAAATGCGGCGGGGTTAAACATGTTGTTTTTTTTAGATCTCAACTATCCCCCTATACCTATACCTGAACGTGAACAGATCAAATCTTGTAACAAGTCAGATGACAACATACATGACATACCAGTTAATATGATTGGCATCGGACCGATGTTGCCTTTTAACCAACCAAAGTCATTCGGAAAACTTTTATTGTTTATGTAGTTAGGACGACGTGTCTTGGATAAGGTTTGACCCCCACAAAAAAAAATACCATGCATGTAGAACGTATGCCCCATCTTCATTTTTTTTAAACTCATGATCAGCCAAACTTGTTAATAGTTATCAAAGGTGTGTCCATATGTACGGTGCATTTGTAATGATAAACCTAAATGGAAAGGAGTAAATAAAATGTCTTTTTATAGATAATATACATTCTGCTAAAGCCATACATCTAAGAGTTTTGTTAATAGGTATATCGTACTCTTTATTAACTGCCGCGTATACGCAATCACCCAAAAGAAAATACAGAAATGTTTTAAAGGCAGGTGGCATAATTTCAATTGAATGGTCCAGTGAAATGTCTTAAGATAATGGACATTCATTTTATTGGATTACAACTTTACCTATCTGCTTCCGTAAAATACTAGTAGCTGCATACAGTATTTGCAACCGTTTTCGCAGTCACTGCTCAGATCTTTAAATTTGACAGACTGTATATCACAGTCATTTTAAACGGTAAATTTTCCGTCTTTAAGGTCTCTTACAAAAAATTAACTTTATAGAACTACTGTATAACAAATTGAACGTACCTTGGCCTTGTTGAGGCTGTATATATGTAACTATAAATTGACCAAAATAGATTTTAAGTTTTTGCTGAAGCTGATATGTTGTGTAGCTTTCTCTGCGGGAATACTCGGGCAGAAAATAAGTCCGGTTTAATTATCAAGTAAAGTTGTTAACAAGAATACTTCTGGTGTACCGTCAAGTCATCTTTAATCGTCGAAACGTTAGAAAAGTTGTTTCATGTTCAGAATAAAATAGCTCTTTACTTTCTGATTTCAAATGTTGTAGTAAATATTTAGTGATGCAAGCTCGATAGTATAAAGCTTTATTAGTAAAATTCTCATGAGTTATTTTGTAAATCAGATAATTGTAGGAGATATGTGTAGCAACACTTAATACAGCTTGAGTTTGCTCCTCAGAGGATACCTTATTAAATTGTGTAACTTGCTTATAGGCTTTATGCATTTGCAAAATATACAAACAGACAAATCAGAATGAGTTGTTACGACAGATATACTGTCTCGTTGATATATGAGAAGAGAGACTGGCTCATTAAAATTGGTTATTGCAGTACAAAATATTTGTACAGACAAAACAGGAGATTATAAGTTGTGCTTACTTGTGAAATATGTATAGCAACTCTTAAGGTATTTTGTACTTTCAAATGGAATGTTTTCATTGTTTTTTAATACTTCTGTAAATTTCGTCTTTCCGTTTTTCCACTACGGCAATACAACTGTATATTCATTTAAGTGTTGAACTACATAGTTTCTATGTAGTTAATACCTAACAGACTATGCATCTGTGCCAATTAATGGATAGTTTTTGCATTTTAGCATAGGAAAGATTTCATTTTAACTGGACTGAGAAAATTCGACACGACTCGGATGATTTTCTACACTTTTCCGATGCGACTCCTTATTTAAAAAAGGGGTGACTTCGGCAGACCTCAAAAACTATGTTTTAGTTTAATTTCATCTTAATTTCGGACGATTTTATATCTTTTTAAGCTACACTGAAGTTAAAGATAGAAAAATAACCGTTTAAATATGATTTATCGTACTCTACTAGCACTATTAAGTACACGGAAATAGACTAACATATTCAGTCAAATAAAGGCAACAGTAGTATACCGCTGTTCAAACTCATAAATCCATGGACAAAAAACAAAATCGGGGTAACAAACTAAAACTGAGGGAAACGCATTAGTATAAGAGGAGAACAACGACACAACACTACAATGTAACACCCACAGAAACAGACCAAGCATCAGACAAAATTCCACGAGAATAACAAATATAACTTCAAAACCAAATACATGAATTTGGGATAGACAAGTACCGTGACACGTCTTATCGCAATGTCAATTTACACTCAAAAATAAGAGAAAACAAATGACGCAACGTTAAATTGTAACACACACAGAAACGAACTATAATATAACAATTGCCATATTTCTGACTTGGTACAGGACATTTTTAAAGGAAAAAAATGGTGGGTTGAACCTGGTTTTGTGGCATGCCAAACCTCGCACTTTAATTGCAATGTTAAATATAACATTGAAAGGACAACATAATATTACAGGACTACAATACAAATAAATAGGAGAACGTATTAGACAAAGAAATACATGATTAATGAATAACAAAAAGCATCAGGTTTAAAATTTAATACGCCAAAAACGCGCCTCGTCCACACAAGACTCACCAGTGACGCCCAGATATAAAAGATCGAAAGCGAAAAAAGTACAAAGTTGTACAGCACTGAAGATCAAAAGTTGAAAAAGGTTGTGTCAAATACGGCTACGTTTTTATGTTTGGGATAAGAACATCCTTATTATTTAGAACAATTAATGCTATTGCAAACAGTAAATTTTATCAAATGAATATAACAGATATACAAAACGAAACTGAAGTATTAACTCATTACATAAAACAAACACGAATACATAATGAAAGACCAACACAGAATAGACACACCCGACTCAGTCCAGGCCTCAACGCAGTAAATTATGAAAATGACGTCACATACGATGGTGAAAAGGCATTAAAAATTACGTCACATTTGAATATATGAAATTTCTGAAAAAGCAGAAAATTGACGTCACATATGAAAAACTATATCTCAAAAGTAAGATAGAATTAGGATTGATTAAAGATTAAAATAGAACTAAATACTGATATTGCATTTAAACACAATGCATATTGCAATACTTATTAATAGAAATTAACTATAATATATCCAACTTCAAACGTAAATTATCGTACAGATTACGTTGACCAAAATTAAATCTAATAAATGACGGCGGTGATTAATTTTTGTTTCCATAACACATAAATATAATAGAAAAGACGTCAATACATTTGACAAAATCCGATGAGAATTACAAATATAACACTAGATTTGTAATTCCTAGCAATAACAGATGGCACCCTTCCCCAATTGCCAGGTGAGCAGCAGCCATTTTGGAAATTCCTAAGTCAAAGACCCAATCTAAAGTTGTATATTAACATTTCTGTAAAGTTTCGTCAACTTTGGAGCATTTTGAAATTTTTGAAATTTTTGCAGTTTCCATGGTTACGGCGGCCATTTTGGAAATTCCAAAGACAAATACCATTTCTGTATATGCCAGTCAATATTTAGGTGAAGTTTGAATCTTTTTTGAGCATTTTAGTTTTTTTCACATTTTTGCTGTTTCCATGGCAACGGTGGCCATCTTGAAAATGCCATACCCCGATTGTAAATCTGCACATGCTGGTTAACATTCTTGTATAGTCCCAGGACCATTGGTTCATCCAGTTCCAAGATAAAAGCTGGACAAAAAAAGTGGAAGAATAAATAAAAATAATAAGAAAAAAAGAAACGTAGAATAACAATACGTCACCCCAACTCCGTTGAGGGTGCCATAATTAAACATTTAAACTAAATACATGAAAAACCGATAACGACGTAGATAAGAAATTCCGAAAACAATAGTAATCTTACCCAACACTATGAAATAACAGACATACGTGATGTTAAGAAATGTTGAGATAAAGTCTTGGTCTTGAATGACAAAACCGATAACTGCCGAGTAATTTGGTGTGTTCTAAAACGGGTAGAGTCCAAAAACATTTCATAAAAATTAAATTGTGGATTCGAAAAGGTTAAGATTATGAAAATTTTCGTATAAAATGTCAAATATTTAGAAGGAATGCTAATGTATGTGGACTAACAGTTGTAAATATTGTTTTTCAATATTTTACAAATCTAATTCATTTAATTATTTTTGCTAAAAGAAGAGATACGCTTAATTTCCATTGCTTGAAAAACATGCCGTAATTCTATAATTTTCAAGTAATTTCTGAAATAAACGTCAATTTTACAAAAACTGCACCGTACGATTTTGTGATGACCGGGCAAAAATTAAGTTAAAATCATTATTCTTTCATTAAAAAAAGAAATAAGCCGTATGTTAGGTGGGTTCATTAAAGTCTTTAACTAGACGTCTTTTTCAAATATTACAGTCGCCTATTTGTAAGCATGACAAATTAAGACGTCACAGTTTCAAAGAAACTAAGGTCACCAAGATATATTTATATACTTTAAAGACTTTTGACTAGAATACTCTGTCAATATGCTATATCACCAAGATATATTTATATACTATAAAGACATTTGACTATAATACTCTGTCAATATTCTATATCACCAAGATATATTTATATAGTATAAAGACACTTTGATACAGCATGCAGCTACCTTTTCATACTATTTAGTCATTTCCCTTTGTTATGAAGATAATATTTCATACTATAAAGACATCTTGATAAAACATACTGATTTGTCATTTAACTAAACTATTATGTGATATTGCTATGTCATTAAGATACATTTTATACTGTAAAGACATCTTAATATATCATTAAGCGACTTTTTTCATACTATTTAGTCACCTCAATATATTATAACGATAAATTTGTATACTATATAATCATCTCGATAAACATGGAACAATTTTGTCATACTATTATGTCATATGACTATCTTATAAAGACATATTTTAATATCAAGCTAACAATTTCTTATACCACGAGGTGTCATCTATATACCAGTAGACTATTTGTTTAAACTATAAGACCATTTCATCATACCACAAGACCATTTTATCATAACAAAAGACGAATCTATAAATAGTGGCGAAATTCCCCACGGAATTCATCAGCAACATTAATTGTAATAATTAAAAAAAGGCCGTGAATGAAATTGTTTTGCGGACCTTCGGAAAAAGACTTAGTGTCGACACGAAAGGCGACACATACAGGTTGGTACCCCTAAAAATAAACAAACAAAAACTAAATGACATACAAGCCTAAAACAAAAAGATGGCCTATATTCTTTTCGTCAAATTTTAATTATCATGAAAGCAACCTGTTTTTTTTTTAACTTAAAGCACGTGTTTGCATATCACGTTGACAGGTACGGCGCAAAATGTGTAATCCGTTTCCCGTACCAACTTTCCCCGTACCAATTACAATTTAGCCGTATTCTTGAATATTATTATTAACTAAAAGCTGAGAGCCAAATCGGCATTTGTTTGAAATGACATATTTGTAAGAATCATAATGATTTGTAAAATAAAGTTAACAAATCAATGCTGAAAGTTGATCAATCTTTACTTTTCAATTTACATTTGACGAATTTATCTAGCGTTTTATATAGACATCTTCGGGTCAAAAGGGGAAGGGATGCATTTCAATACTCAAGTGATAAGGGGTGCCGCTGGGGATACCCTTTTCGCATAATTAAGATTATAAAAACGCATAACATTTCAAAAGCGTATGTGAAGGTGTGACTTTTTTTCATTTTGGTTCGGTTTCAGGAGGTGTGTTGAAAAATTGACTACTTAAGTGACGAAGAGGGAATATTGTGGAGAGAAACACAGCCATGAACACACAGACTTTTGGCTATGACAAAATACTGGTTTTAAAAAAAAAAGATATGTGAATAGGTAGGAGATTATATCAGACATATATGATATGATACAAAAACGTTCCCATTACTTGTTAAGGGAGTTCGCTTCTCAGTTTCAAAAAAATAAACTTTTCAAAACACTAGTTTATATTGATAGGGGATTAAAAAAAGAATCAAAAGAGCAAAAAAAAAAAATATTTAGGTCACTGTGCTTGTTTTCGAGATATTAACTATTGAAATTTTGGCGGGAAAATATTTTCTCTTGACTTTTCATGGCTTTATCATTGACAAGTTTAAGTTCTCAAAAACTATTAAAAATAATTAAAATTTTATAAGACTTTTACAGATGGCTTATCATTGTATACATGTAAAAACTTAATAAAAAGAAAAATGGGGTCAATGGGCATTTTTTAAGGCATTCAAATGGATAAAACCAGTGGATTCCGAAATCTGACAAATTCACAAAACATGACTCAAGCAAACTTCCTTAAATAAAAAGCCCGGTATTTTTTCACAGCTAAGTCTGGTTGTTCTTAGCTGTGTTTCTATCGACAATTTGTTAGTCAATTTATTAACACAGACACCCAAGATGGAACCAAACCAAAATGGAAAAAGGTCAACCTTTCACATACGCAAATTTTTGAATGTTTTACATTTTTAGAATCTTAATTATACAAAAAGGGTAAGGTACCGGAATCCCAGCGATACCCCGTATCGATTGAGTATTGAAGTGCACCCCCTCCCCCTTCTGACCCGAAGATTTCTATGTAAAACGCTAGATAAATTCGTGTAAATTGAAAAGTAAAGATTTATCGACCTTCGGCATTGATTTGTTAACTTTATTTTACATTTACAGATCATTATCATTTTAACAATAATGTCATTTCAAACATCTGTCGATCTGGACAATCTATTAGCATTTAGTAAACAATAATATTCAAGAATACGGCTAAATTATAATGGGTACGGGATACGGTTTACACATTTTTCATCGTACCTGTCAACATAACTTGCAAACACCTGGTTTAGGTTAACTATCTTAAAAACAAGTTTCTTTCATGATAATTAAAATTTGGTGAAAAGAATAAAGGCCATCTATTCGTTTTTGTCTTGTATGTTATTTAGTTGTTGTTTGTTTATTTGTTAGGGGTACCAACCAGTATGTGTCGCCTTTCGTGTCGACACCAATGAGGGCAATGCATCATTAGTCTAAGAGGCGATACATTCATTGATCTTGAAACCGATCCCCTAAGGTCCGCAAAACGATCTTCTTCACGGCCTTTGAATTAGTGTTGGTGATGAATTTAGCGGGTAATTTTCGCCGCTATTTATAGATTCGTCTTATGGTATGATGAAATGGTATTATGGTATTTTAAATTGGTATAATGGTATGATGAAATGGTCTTATAACTGTTATCAAATAGTCTACTAGTATATAGATGACACCTCGTGATATAAGAATTGTTAGCTTGATATTAAAATATGTCTTTATAAGATAGTTATATGACATAATAGTATGACAAAATTTATCCATGTTATATCGAGATGATTGTATTGTATACAAATTTATCGTTACAATATACTGAGGTGACAAAATAGTATGAACAAGGGGCTTAATTATATATTAAGATGTCTTTATAGTATAAAATGTATCTAAATGACATAGCAATATCACATAAAAGTTAAGTTAAATGACAAATCAGTATGAAATTGTAGCTCCATGTTATATCAAAATGTCTTTATAGTATGAAATAATATCTTCATAACAAGGAGGAAATGACTAAATAATATAAAAAGGTAGATGCGTGCTGTATCAAAGTGTCTTTATAGTATATAAATATATCTTGGAGATATAACATATTGACAGAGTATTATAGTCAAATGTCTTTACAGTATATAAATATATCTTGGTGATATAGCATACTGACAGAGTATTATAGTCAAATGTCGTTATAGTATAGAAAATTTGCTTCATAATATATCTGTACCCTTAATGATATGGTTACTGTTATCATAAGGCAGCTCTGGCGTTCCATAAGTTTCTCTTTAAAAAGAATTACATAATTGTTTTTTTTTACTGGTTTTGCATTTAAGGTAAAATGAAATTTTAGATAAATCAATATCTTCATACAGATGAAATACTTTAATAAGAGCCAGCGCTTTTTCGTTCGTTTTAATTCATTAAGAAGTATTCTGCACAAATAATTAGATTTGAAGTATTTCTAATTCGTTTGAATGGGAATCGTATAATCTTAATGTGACACTGGTGGATCTTATATTTTAAAACATATTAGAACATAAAAGGTTCACAATTTTAAATAGTAGAATTTGTTTTAAAATAGACGCATAAGTGAATACTTATTTCTAAAGTGAAATTTATTTTATAAAACATTTGTAAATAATAAACCACGTTCGTACTACATTAAATGTTCGTCTTTTTGCCCTGTTGTGGAAGCATCTAAAGTGTCGTGTGTAAATAAAAGTTATATGTGATCTGAAATAAATGCGTGTCTTTGGTGTATTTATTGGACAACAGAGAAAACATGCTGACATACTGATGTCAATAGATGCATTTTTGGCAGTCTAAAAAGCTTTATTCACATTCGAAAAGATCAGCATATATAATGAAAGATTTGTTTTTTGTAGAAAATTCTGAAAACAAAAACAACGACCGTGTTCACGAAATTACTCCATACTTTTGAATAGATAGATTAGGTTTATTCTGTTTCATAAGAAAGAGCTTAAAAGCCTTTTAATGAATACAAGTGATAGTTGAAAACGTATAATTGATTAAAACGGTTATCGCCATTTAGATAAGTCTACACCAATTTACATGTATATAGAAACTGTACGCATTGTCATGAGAAGAAGGAGAAATAAATTAAACTACATTATACATGCTTATATTGCCAATATTTTGCTTTTGTTACACACGGAAAAGGATGAATTGTTGCATGATTATATAGAGTTGCAAGTTTATAAAGTTTACTTTAGATTATGCCCAAAAATTAGAATTCGGCTGATCTTAGACCTGTATTTGTGCTATGCTGGTGTTTAAATTTTTAAGTATTATCTAATAATATCCAATATTTTACCTCCTGTTTCAAGGTTGATAACGGAAATATCGTAATGTACATAGTTTTGTTTACATCAATATAAAATATAAAAAAATGGTATGATTGCCAATTCCAATAATTCTCCACAAAAAAACAAACACAGACATTTATAACTATGGGTCATTGTACGGTCTTTTAACATTAACCAAAGCCTATTATGTATAGTCAGCTATCAAAGGACCCGTATGACAAATGTAAAACATTCCAAACGAGAAAACTAGAGGCTAAATTATGAACAGCTTAATAAACAAAAATCAAATAAAACTGCTTAAAAGTCAGCTTAGGTATCAAAATGATAAAATTGTAATCATTGTAAACATCGAAAATGTTTATAACAGCCGTACTTACAGGATCCTAGAGGTATTTAAAAAACTTATGAAACTGTAATTGGATAAAATGTGATATCTTCTATAATTAGATATAGGAAGATGTGGTATGAGTGCCAATGGGACAACTCTCCACCCAAGTCACAATTATAAAAGTAAACAATTATAAGTCAATGTACGGTCTTTAACACGGAGCCTAGGCTCACACATAACACCAAGCTATAAAGGGCCACTAAAATGACTAGTGTAAACCCATTAAAACGGGGAAACCAACGGTCTAATCTATATAAAAAACGAGAAACGAGAAACACTTAGGAACCACATAATCAGATGACAACCACTGAACATCAGATTATACATGGTATAAGCATGTCCAATATGTATAAACAATAACTTAGGAATATACTAGAACACTGTTAGATCATTGATGCTAAAGCTGCTTCTTACTATCTCTTTCAAACAATAAGGTCAACTGGCAATAACTTATATTCAAACTCGTTATAAGTTAGGATAACCACTTAGTGACTCGTTATAACGACTTGGCTAACGCGTAACCATGAACTATTGACTATTCATTAACTCTGATTGAAAAAATTCAGTTGTTCTAAAGAGTTAATCAAGCATGATAACGAGTATTACATCCCAGCTCCTTTGTTCTAATAGGGGTGATCTGAGCCGAATCACCCCTACAAACAGATAGTAATTTGACACACTTAAAGGAAGCAAGATCTTTTTATAAGTGGACCGAGTTGTCAGACCTTTATACAGTGGGGTTTAAACCTTTTTCGTTAATAAGTGAGTTTTCAGACTGATTGTTCAATTTGATTTTACACTTTTTCAAAAGTAGGGCGAGTCGGTAAACAAGAGTGGGGCGATTATTTTATAAAGTGGCGATATAGTGAGGGCCGATTGGCAAGTGGGGCGAATTGACATTGTTTGATATCTACTCATCGTGTTTAGGGGTCATAAAGGATATACATCATATAGTAATATATAAAGTATATTATAATAGTTGTGTGGCGTTCTAAACTAGATTTTATGAATTGTAAATGGTTTTTCTAAAACAGCTGAGATGTAAAATAGTTATCCCAACCGGACTTGGTGTGTCAGTGTAAGATCACCCTCTTGCCTCCGGTCATCGGGGTGATCTTACACTGACACACCGCGTCCTTGTGGGTTAACTATTTAGGCATATGCATTACAACGACTGGCTAGTCGTTATAACGAGATACTAACTGAATTTTGATCGTGACCTCGCTTGATAGCGAATATCGAAACATAATTAGATTTGGGAGCAGACAAAAAAATATATGTATGAAAAACTGCAACACTGTCTAAGAAGAACTTTGCTTGAGGCTGTAACTTTGATTTAGTATAATTATGAACATTTGTTATTTATAACACAATAAATTGATAGTTAAATTTTATTAAAATCATCCTCGTACCAAAGCACTGGTTCATACATCAATGATAACCTGAAGGATTGATGTAATTTACATTCGTTGTTAGTACAAGCGTACTATTTCAGTAATATGATAGGTCGAGCCTTTCAGCCAATTTATATCTACAACTTGTTTCTATGTTTTGTGTTTACACACTTATTTAAGGTGAGGAGGAGGACTGAGCGCTCTCAATATGCATGTTGTAAGTCAATAGCATATACTTCAGTGAGTGAGTCTAATTGATTTTTATCGTATTTGTTTTAATCATTTATTGTTTTCATCATTACGTTTTCTTTTGTTTGTTTCAATAGTTTATCATTTTGTTATGACGGGGCCGTTTATACCCTACTATGTGGTATTATTAGGAATTTTACTAACTAGTGTAGGCCGTACGGAAGCTTACATGACAGAAATGTTTAAATCCTCTTACTTTAAATTAAACATGTTGATTTCAATTTGTTACATCACTTGGTCGATACCTGTGCTGGTGGACTATTAGTCCCCGACGTTATCTTCAGCTCAGTAGTCAGTGCTTCGGTACTGGCATGATTTAACAAACTTTACTAAAATTGTCCGTTAATAAATTTTGAAATTAATATGAAACTAAGGTTTCAACTGCCTCAGGCAAAGTTGGCTTGGCTTTAGATGAATTTGGCTATTTATTTTAGGTATTTTTGACATATAGCTCTTCAACGATTTTTAGTACTTATCTATCTTCGGATTTTAAATGTTTGGCTTTGAGAGTTCCTGATGAAGGTAAATCCAGAAAAGCGCTTCGGACGCAGGGAATTATTAAACGTGTTGTTTTCAAGTTTTTGTTTAAATAATATTGGTATCTCAAACGAAAAAGACAATTGCAAGTTATATAAATATATTCTTTTTTTCAATTACTGGGAGATAAACGGTATTACAAAAAAAAGATAATGGTTTACTTTTACAAATTATAGGATAAAGAATTTTCTCATTGGGCAATCATACCAAATCTTGTTATATGTGTTGGTGTTAAAATAATTTGATATCTAACTTGTAGTGTGGACAACTTTTTGTTAGGTGTTTTTTTGTCAATAATGTACCTGTACAAGGTCATATGATGTACTAACTTCAATCTTTGAGGTTTTAGTCATTTGATATAGATATGTATTGGAGTAGTTATTAAAAGGCCCTTAACACAGCACATATTACGCTTCTACATTTGATAAATTGTATAATTTCTTTTAGAAATAGTGTTTAAGACACCAACATTAATGTCACTTAATTAAATTTATTGCAACCTTACTATCAATTAGAATTCATGGATAACTCAACTAACGCTTATATCTTGGAAATTGAAGACACCAACAATTCGGTTCATTTGAATCAAAAAAGGCATACAGGTTACACGTCAATAAGAAAGTATCCTAACAAAAAAAAACCAATGGGCATATCGATGTGTGTACAAGTTGATGTATGTGCAAATTATCTGTTTGATAAGAATACCATTTTTCTCTGCATTTACATCTATATTTTACCCGTATCTTATAACATCATCCGTTAAAAGCTTTGTGTTATTAATAATTATGTCATTTGTATGTACTTTTGGGTGTGACACAACCAAGGCAATTAACCCTTCAAGAACATTAAATGGAAAGCAACATTAATTCACAAAGTCAATATTAATGCATTGTACGTAAAATGGCTTATAGCTAAATTATTACGTAAAACTCAAACCAATTTCTGCATTTTATTGGTTTCAAGTTTAAATGTATCGTAAATAGCATAAAAAGCAAACAAAACTTAAAACACAGCAAAACATGCAAAGAGAAAAAAAAAAGTTGTTTTGTTACTTTGAAAATATGAAAATGTGTAAAAAAAGATCTAAACGAGGAAAATTATGAAAAGAGGCCTCCTTTTTAATCACCTGCGGTGCGTTTCCGTGTTCAAGCTGGCGGCTGTTATTTTGGGATTGATGTGGATGATATTACTATGTAGCAATAATACACAAAGATACACAAACTTAAGTTTGATGTATATGGAGAGAAGAATTAAAAAAATGTAAAACCGTATGCTATGAAATAGCACTACAAAAGTCAAAAAGTCTGAAAAGACCAGTTTTTGTCTGAATTAGCATGAATTTTTACTCGACATTCTTAATTTGCCTGAATAATTTTTAAAATTCTTCACATAGTATGAATTTGTCTAATAAGGTTCTTGATTTTTCTTGACAAGTGTCTTGACAGTATGAACATTGTCTTAAAATTTCTCGACACTTCCTGTATCATCTGATAAGAGTCTAGATTTGTCTCGACCAATTCTTGACTGTCTTAAATTTGTCTCGATATGTCTTGACATATTCTTGACATTCTTAATAATGTCTGAATATGTCTTGACATATTCTTGACATTGTAAATAATGTCTGAATATGTCTGGACACATTCTTGACAGTCTTAAATATGTCTGGACACATTCTTGACAGTCTTAAATATGTTTGGACACTACATGTATCTCAACAGTATAAATTTCGCCTGAAATGTGAACAGACTTTTTATTCCTGGAGTAGATAATAATTTATTTTTAATCTTTGGGAATTATTCAATTGTTTTTATGTTAAAATAATTAACTTCATAATTTTGATTAAGAAATTTCATTTTAATTCAATTTTAATCATCAAAATGATGATTTTCATTTTCATCTATCAACAACCTTTTAAAATTGTACTGGCATGGTCAGTCAACTGATAAGTTGTATGGCTGATTACAGGTAGATCAATAATTTCTATTTGACAGTTGCGTATATTCTGGGGTGTGGAATACCTTAATTTTATAGGGGACATCCTGTCCATGTGTATTCCAACAAGTGACATTACACAAATTGTTCTTTTATTAAATGAATGATTTGTATATCATCATGATTTGCTATTTATATAAACCACATTTTGGTACAATAATTATTTACCATATAAATATTGAGTATGATGAATGTTTAATGAAATATGTCTACAGTATGATTGGTTTTAATTATTTAATTTATAAGATTTAGGAATCAAAATTTGTAATTATTAAAAAACCCACATTTAAATTAGTTCATACTTTAGATTTCATAGCCATATTTGCATTTGTAAAAGTATGCAATTTTCAACTATTTTACATGCCCAACTTTTATTTTTGTTGTAAGAAGTGTAACTTAAAACAACAGTATATCATATAAAGAGAAATAAAGATAAAGTTATATCATGTATATTGGTCATGATTTGTAGAACTCAGAACTGTCAAGTAAATTTTAGACACAATTCAAAATGTTCAGAATATGTTAAGCCATACTGATAGTATTTAAATGTCAAGAATTTGTCAAGAAATTTTAAGACAATATTCAGAATGTCGAGAATATGTCGAGTAAATTTAATACAAATTTAATATAAATGAGAATTTGTCAAGAAAAATTAAGACACAAGTCATACTTTTGGAGAATGTCGAGTAAAAGTTCATGCAAATTAAGACAAAAATTTGTCTTTTCAGACTTTTAGACTTTTGTAGTGTAGACATCTTTGAATATTTAAAAGGATAACACTTCTTGAATTTTGTATTAAAAATAATTTGAAAAAAAAGAGAACGATGAGGTGTTTCACTCAAGGTGTATTGTCTTTAGAGTCTGGATTTTTCATGGTTTCGTATATGGAGCATGGGATTGATGACAATTAAATAAAATATTTTCGTATGTTGCGTTTGATTTGAATATTTCAATAAAATTTGTAATAACATGTTGTCACGAGATGTCGACAGCACTGCTGTGTAGACTTTCAAGAACGTTTAAACATCCTTCACAGAACGTTGACAGTAAAAGACAGGCATCATTGAAATTAACGTGTTCAGAAAGCGATTGTAGAGTAATTGTGTATAAAGATTGACGTTGACAGTAAAAGACAGGCATCATTGAAATTAACGTGTTCAGAAAGTGATTGTACAGTAATTGTGTATAAAGATTGATAAAAATGCTAACACAAGAAATTTGAATATCTGAATTATTGATTCATCGATTTATCCACATATTGTATATGTAACAATATGGTTTTTTTTCGCTGTGCTTAACGGTTCGCAACAAATGTTTCATACATATTTGGAAAGATCACAAACTAACAAGAAATATAATAGCAAGGTTCTTGAAAGTTGAACCACATGTTTGAAGGGTGGACACATATTGAAAAATGGATATGTAAAAAGATGCAGATATTTTCCTTGCAAAAGTTTATCCTTGAATGAGTTTATGCAAATTTGAAAATGAAGAGAGCGGTGCACTTTCACTAAACGAGCAATCTGATTATCATATTCAAACATGGCAGAAGGCGACCCCGTATTTATACAGCTCGATCTACCAAATGGATGCCCTCCCTCAATGTGTCACATTTCTAAATTAAAGTCAATTATTTAGATCATAACATAATATAACATGTTTGATAATATTAAAAGCAGAAATAAACCATTTAAAAACAATAGGGTGCTTGAGTATATATAATTCACAAATTCAATTTCGTTGTTAAGTAGCGATTTTATTGCCATAATATCATAACATGATGCAATTCCAACGGACCTAGTGCATCGACAGATAAAGCGTTTTTTGACGTATTTGGCTATAATTCTACGGCATATGTATGCATTATTTTGTATGAAGTTCTAGTATTACAATATGTAATTTGGTTAACTTTTGAAAAAAATAGATTAGTTGGTTTCAATTTGTGATCAATCACATAAATGAAATAAACAATAAAAGATATGTAGAATTTCTTTGAATCGGTATAAAGTATTGATTCTATTAGTAGCGTACAGACAAAGAAGTGCACTTCTATGTAGACGTCAGTTATGACGTCATAATGTTCGTCGTATAGGGTAATATAATTTAGTATGTTTTCACTTTTAGTTTTGTGATGATTTATCAGAAGAACGAAACATTAGCCATTACAGACATTTCTCGTTACAAAGAAACGTTCGGAGATATTTGTTACCATTCGATGAGTCTTTGACTACAAACTGGAAAAAAAAACCGAAACTGTTACAGCAATATTGTCCTGTTGTACATCATGACCGTAAAACTATATCACAACTTGGTTACAATTTGTAATCATATAATTTTTTTGAGACATCTAATCTATATAAAAATAGTTTTAATAAAAGACATGAATAAAACGGGACTATTGAAAATGACAGTTTCTAATTCTAACTACAGTTTCTTTGACAAGGGATTCAGTTTGTTATTCACTGATCAGGCTTTTAGGGTTAATTGGGTGTCCGGCAAATGATGTTGACCATTGTCAAAATTTTCACACTTATTTTTAAATGAAATTTGAAATCAATCAATGTCTTCTTGTACAGATGAAATACTTTGCTAAGAGCCAACGATTTTCATTCGTTCTAGGATTGATCTTAGCATCGTTAGACGGCATAAATCCAAACATATTTAGAATTGGAAGCAGAAAAAAATATTGAAATAATATAGTCCACACTGTCTAAGAAAAATTTGGCTTAAGTTTGATTTAGTATAATTATGAACATTTATTATTTATAACACAATAACTTTTTATAGTTAAAATGTATAAAAATCATCATAGTACTTGCTTATACCGCAGTCCCACAAGGCCACAATCGTACTACGATCTGTGAAAAAATGCAAATTTTGATCATCGAAGTACGATCGTGCATATCGCAGTAATGTCGTATCATTGTCGTGGTGAGGTCTTCAAGATCGTGGTCAACTTCGAACATGTTCAAAACAATCGTGGTGCGGTCGTGGCGAAATCAGGTCGTAGTAGTAGCGTATTGAGATTGCACTGAGATCGTAGTAAGATCACAAAGATCGCTGTACCATCGGAGCGAGAGCGTAGCGAAAGCGTGATTCTATTCGGAGAGACTACGATACGATCTCACAGCGACGTTATTACGACCTCACTACGACCATAACGTTCTCACTGTGTCTTAACTACGCTTCCACTACGACTATACCACGCTGTTAACGACCATAGTAGGATTCTAGCACGCCCTTGACGTCCTCATAACGCTCTTCTTGCGACCTGACTACGTTCTTACTACGAACATCATTCTCATTGTCATTTTCACATAAAATATAGAAAAAAGCTCCCTAGATTTTGTTTGTCTGTATGTAATTATCTATTTGCTCTAACGGTTCAACCATGCTTCTCGTTTTTTATATAGATTATACCGTTAGTTTTCCCTCTTAAATGGTTTTACACTTGTTATTGTTTGGCTCCTTCATAGCTTGCTGTTTGGTGTGAGCCAAGTCTCCGTGTTGAAGGCCGTACCTTGGCCTAAAATGGTTTACTTTTATAAATTGTTACTTGGATGGAGAGTTGTCTAATTGGCACTCACACCACATCTTCCGATATGTATTGACACATTTGTGTCATCTGTTCTAACATGCACTAAAATATCGTCATTTGAGTTTTATGGACTTGTCGGTCCGACATCCCTGCATGATCAGGATTCATATACTATCATATATATCATGTTATTCCGGTATCAGAAAAACATATTAATTAACATTACATTGCGTGGTAAATTTGTTGAGGTAGCATTAAATATAAGCTCCCCAGCCTCTACACTAACCCCTACCACCATGCCAACGTGTTCTAGTAGATTTTTGTGGCATGACTGTATTGTTTCCGAGAATTCTATGAATTAATTAGAAAAAGATGGAATGGAACTGTATTGATATAGAACACGATGTTAACGTTATTGCTGAAAACATAGTAAGATCGCAGTATGAACGTAACTTATTAATCGTGGTAAGAAGGTGACATAATCCAAGTAGAAGCGCGGTAAGATCGTGTTGCAATCGGATAACTCGTGGTATGGTCGTTGTGATAACGTGAAGAGCGTATAAAGATCTTGATAAGCGTAGTGAGGTCGCCGAATAAGCGCGTTGAGAACGTGGTATACTCGTAGCGGGATCGTTGTAGAAGCATAATGAGTACGCAGTAGCATCGTGAAAGCAACGAAAATTTACATTTTCACGCCTCTCATACCGCGACCTCACCGCGATCTGAATTTATTTTAGATCGCGGTGAGCGTGGTGCGATCGTGGTTTAGTTGGACTAGGGCTTTACAAATCGACGATAACCTTAGGGATTAGTGTAATTCACATTCTTTGTTAGTACAAATGTACAATTTCTGTGATATGATGAGTCGAGCCCTTCTGGCCAACTTATATTTACAACTTGTTCCTATGTTTTGTTTGTACACACTTATTAAAGGTTGAGGATAGGGGATTATGCATGTTCCAAGTCATTAGCATATATGTCAGTTGGTGAGGCTTATTGATTTTTATCATATTTGTTTTTATAGTTCAATGTTTTCATCATTAAGCTTTCTTTGTATTTGTTTAAAAAGTTTAACATTTTGTTATGACAGGCCGTTTATACTTAATAATATGGTAGTTTTAGTTACCATTGAAGGCCGTACAATGGCTTACATGAAAGGGATGTTAAATCTGCGTTATTTGATTTAGATCTCAAACGACACAGATAATTGCAAATTAAAAGGAAAATATATCTTTCTATATTCACTGGGAGATAAACTGTATTACAAAAAATATAATGGTTTACTTTTACAAATTATGATTTGGATGAAGAGTTTTCTCATTGCCACTCATACCAAATATTCTATTGATGTAATAATTGATTAGTTAACATATACTTTGACCAGCTTTTTGTTAAGTGCTTTTTTGCCAATAATGTCATACAGCGTACTGGTCCGAGTACACAGGTTCGTAGTGCATTTCTTTTAGACAATAAATGTAAATAAAAAAAAATTACCACCTGCGCTTTCTCAATAATATTTCAACAGTGTGTTGTACTACTTATGGGACAAATTATATCAAAATTATAGAAAACTTCATCGGCTTTAACTCAAAATATGGACAATTTTATGTAAAGGGGGTCTTAAAATCTTTTAACAGCTTCCGAAATGCTAATTTTTGACCTATTTCAACTGGACCAAATCACTATTTTACATAATAATTCATGAATCAAATTTTTTTAGGTGAACTTTTATCCCCCTTCTTGCTACGTGAGGCATAAAACATAAAGAAAGAAATTTGAAAGGGGTATACAAAAAATTGGCAAGTAACACACTGTCCACACTAGGGACTATATTCGTGGACAACAAAAATCAAGGGACGATAACTGTGTACTCGGACCTACTTACTTGAACAATTTATTCTTATCAAAGTTGATTGTCAAACAGTTTCAGCAGTATAAAGTAATTTATCGTTTGACTTCTTTATTGTCTTATTACAATATACAGATTAGAAACCTTTGAGTTTTTTTAATCATTTGAAATAAGATATGTATTATAGAAGTTATTTAAATGACCTTAACACAACTTATAAGGTGCTTCGACATTTAATAAATTGGATAATTTTCTTCTGAAATAGTGTTTTAAACAGCTACATTTATGTCAAGTTGATAAGTATATTGCAATCTTACTATAAATCAGAATTGTAACTGTATTCTTCCTGAAAATTAACCGAAAACTGGTATCTAGGAAGTTGAAGACACCAATATTTCAGTTCATGAGAATCTAAAGGGGCATACAGGCTACACGTCAAAAAGACCGCCTCCTTACAGAAAAAAGCCATTTGCCATATCGATGTGTGTACAAGTTTCGTTCTAATTGATAAGATTCCCAGTTTTTTCTGCATTTATATGTATACATATCTTATTCGTTCCTTATACCAGCATACGTTAAAAGCTTAGTGTCATGAATAATCATGTCAATCTGTATGTTCTTTGGATGTGACACAACAAAGGCCATTAAGAACATTGAACGGAAAGTAACATTAATTTACAAAGTCAACATTAAATCATTGTACTTAAATTGCACTTAAACAGGGCATATAACTAAATTATTACGTAAAAATCAAAACACTTTCTGTATTTTATTTGGTTTTCAAGGTTATTTGTAACGAAAAAGGCATATAAAACCTATATCACAGCAAAGCATAGAGAGAGAAAAACGAGCGCTGTTTTTGAACTTTACAAAAATATCTAAACAAAATTATGAAAGAGGAAAATCACAAATACAGACCTCTTATTTAATCTCTTACGGTTGGTTAAATAATTGCGTTCCTGTTTTGTTTTTGTTTTTTTTTTGTTGGCCTTTGTTTTAGGGTTAAGGCTGATGATAATTCTAGGTAGCAGAGGTAAATATAATTGTTTACACTTGATGTAAATGTAGGGAGGAAATAAAAAAAGGAAAACTTATGCTATAGAAAAGCCATATTTGAATATTTAAATGGTAACACTACAAGCCGGTGGTATAACACAGCTACCCTACAAGGGTATGCATCGCATGGTCATCCAAAAAGCGTCAATTAACTTGGTCATTAATATAAGTGTTTCGTTTTGAGAAAAAAAAATTTACAACCATCCCGATGTGCGTTGATTCAGCTACCATTTGCGCAGAAATCTTTTTTTTACCAACAACAGTATTATAGACAGTGATAATATGTTATTATTTAAATGTAAACAAACAGAAATACAGTGGATTCAATAAACAAAATAGTTGATCATAGAAAATAAATAAGCAATGAAAGATATGCAGAATTTCAACGAATCAGTTCGCTTATTCATTGCATAGGTATTGGGTTTATACAAATAAATGAACTATGCTTAGATCTATTAGATATCAGTTAGGAAATTTCCGAAAAGGGTAATTTAATTTGGAATGTTTCACTTTTAATTATTTGAAAATGGATCACCATTTCTTATTATACTGTAATCATAACCTACAATACCGAATAATGGGAGCATCTGACTGATACGCGGAAGATTCTGGTTTTACTAAAGATAATTTAGGAACTAATAACATGTCTAAAAAGAGCAGCTGCAACATTAAGCCCTTCTTTTCTCTATAAAAGCTTAAATAATGGAACCTAACTTCATTTGAATTATTACATAACTTGTTTAATGTTTGTTATTTGAAGAGCAATCACCGTTTATACAGCGTCTATGTATAGAAGCGATGAATCAACTTTTAAGTAGAACAGAAAAATTATTTCCAGATTACTGGGCAGTTTTGTTACAGAGCAATCCTACAGACAAAGTAATCAGAGATATAAACGTAATGTACTTTTCTTATTTCTGTGATTTAAATGTCAAAGGGAACGTAACGATAACATTTTCATGATATTATGTCATTCATGTCATTGTCATTATGTTTTATGTAATCAGGTTATGATTAATTCAAAACCTTGAACTGAACATCAAAACAAATCAAGACCAGAGGAAATTATGTTAGAACGTGGCATCCTGTTTTGTTGTATTAATCGTACATGGAACCAGTTAAATGATCTAGTCGGGTCCCAGCCAGTCAAGCATAGCCAATCAGCAAGCGTGGTACGCGTCTTTAATAAGACAATAAGAATAAAAACCAAGGAGTAAACAAAGACTCAACAAACCAAAGGACATTTACATCAACAGTTATAAATAATAAATAAGAAACAACACTAACTCCACTAAAAACCGGGAGTGAAATCAGGTGCTCCGGAAGGGTAAGCATTTCCTGTAAAGTATACGGCACCCGTCGTGTTATTTCTTTGTTCAGTTTGGTAATGATTGAAGGTTGTTATGCCTGAGGAAGAATATCAGATATGATTTCTGACACACTTTTGTCATAATGGCTAATCAACTCATGTAGCGACAGAGTAATGACCTTAATTTGATTGATTAATAGGATTAACAGTGTCATTTTTACATGACTACATGCTGAAGTACTAGCAGTAGTTTACGTTTACTGTGATGGTACTTATTTTCGTGGGTACCAATTTTCGTGGTTTGTGAGAAATTTACTGGTTCGTGGATTTTTGAATTCGTGGTTTTAGAATTTACATAATGAATCAAGAGTGAAAAAAGCATTTCGTTGGATACTTAAATTCGTGGTTTTCATCAACCACGAAATCCACGAAAATTGGTACCCCAGGAATAATAGTACTTTCACAGTATGTTATTTTCCTCTCCAGAGTATCGTTTTATTTTTATTATCAAAATGATCAATTTTTCATTATATTGACATATCATTTTCAATATAATGAAATGTTATGCAACTTTCATACAATCTATAGAACTATGTTTAATCTACCCTTTTTCTACATTAGAAAATGCCTGTTCCAAGTCAGGAATATGACAGTTATTATCTATTCATTTGACGTATTTTAGCTTTTGAGTTTTGCATTTGATAATGCACTTTCCGTGATGAATCGTACATGTCGTACTCGGAGTTAAGTATTTTAGTGTTTTTGTTTTTTTCGTTCAATTGATAAGAATTTTAGGGTTAATTAAATGTCCGCCAAATGATTTTTACCATTGTTTTTTTTTCCATATTTGGAAGATTAATTTTAAAATCGACATCACATGTCAAGTTTTACCGGATTGGATAATGGGAACCGCTGGTTTATAAGCGGAAGACTCGTGTTTTACGATGATAAATTTAGAAAAAACGCCTTTTCTAAAACGAGCAGCTGAAATGTTAAACTTGTTTTTTTTACTATTAATCCTTAAATCATGGAACACCGGGTATTTTAAATTATAACTTAACTTGTTTAATGTTTGTTGTTTGGAGAGCAATCACCGTTTATACGGAACACCGGGTCATTTTAATTATTACATAACGTTTTTAATGTTGTTGCGTGGAGAGAGATAACCATTTATACAGCATCTATGTTTGGAAACAATAAATCAAGTTACTAGTAGAGCAAAACATTCTTTTCAGATTACTGGGCAGTTTTGTTACAGAGCAATCCAACAGATAAAGTATTTACAATGTAAAGATATTAACGTAATGTACTTTTCTAATTTGTGTGATTTAAATGCCAAATGGAACGTAAAGATAACATTTTCATGATAGTATGTCATTGCCATTATGTTTTATGTAATCAGGTTATGAATTATTCAAAAGCTTGAACTGAACATCAAAACAAATCATGACAAGAGCAAATTATGTTTGAACATGGCATCCTGTTTTGTTTTTATTTAAAAACCAAAAAACAATATCAGAGCACTTTACAGAAAACCACAAGAGCCCCGTTTATATATTAGGGGCGAATTTACGTTCTCCTGAAGGGTCAGTAGTTCATTTTGTTAAATATAAAAGTTGATTGTCCTCATAAGCTACATGTACAAGGTAAAGTAAAAACACAGACACATAAAAACACAAACTAATAAAAACAAAGACGCATGAAAACTTCATCAAAGGGAAAGGTTAATGTCTTTTACTATTTCAGGAATATAACAGTTGTTATCAAATAATTCGTTTCTGTGTTTATTGGCGTTGTTTCTAGTGAACTACAGTATTTCTGTTGTTCTGTTGTTTGTCTGTTATAGTTAATATATTTTTCTAGGTTTTTGTTTGCAACCCGGATATGTTTTCTCTCAATCAATGTAATACTTTTTAACAGCGGTATACTGTTTTGTCTGAATACCAAATATTCATGTACAGTATATGGATATTCAGGATGAGTAAATTAGGTCGTTCAAGTATGGTCATTTATGAGTATATTTGAAATAATTTAACAGAAACCTTCATCATGCTCATGGAAAGTTCAGTGAACGAACGTTCTAGTCTCCAAGAAACCTTATGAAGATTTTTCCTGAAATACGTTGTTAACTAACCTACATGTAAATCTTCTTCATTCGTTATTTCGGTTACTGGTCTTAAACCATTTTTTTTTATTCTGCTACATCCTATAGAAGTAGAACAGTCGACGAAAAATGACTGTTAATGGCATCTTTATGATATCTTCTAGGACAATTTATAGCAAAATTGGAATCTTAACAAATACGATTAGTTTAAACATCAGTTGTAATACGGTTTAAAATCATCCGTTAAAAGCTTTCAGTCATTAATAATTATGTCATCTGTATGTGCTTTGGTTGTGACATTAACCCTTCAAGAAAATTGAACGGAAAGTAACATTATTTACAACGTCAACACGTATTCATTGCTATTTAAAAGGGCTTACAAACTAAGTACGTAAATATCAAAACACTTTTTATGCATTTGGATTGGTTTCAAGGTTATATGTGTCTAAAATAGCATACACAAAATATATCACAGCAAAGCATGCAGAGAGAAAAACAAATGTTGTTTTTTTACTTTCTTTTAGATGAATTTCTGAAAAAGGTAAAACACTTATACAAGCTTTTCGTATTTAATTACTTACTGTTGGTTAAATTAAATGCGTTCCTGTTTTGTTGGGTTGGCTTTGATTTGGGGTGGAGTGTAGTAATATTACCGTATAGCAATGGTAACGAATATGCATACACTTGATGTACATGTAAGGATGTGAAAATAAAAATAAAGATAAATCGCATGATATACAATTGAAAATTTTGCATATTTAAATGCTCACATTACAAACTGCTGGTATAGCATTTTTTCTGGAAGGATAATTAGCACATGCTCAACCAAAAATGGGTTTCATTTTGAAAATAGCATTCACAATTACCTTGAAGTGCGTTTATTCAGCTATAATTTTCGCTGAAATCTTTGTTTTAACCAACATCACTATATTTGAAAGTTGTAAAATGTTTTGAGATCATGGAATTATAAATGGATACATTTTTATATTCTAGTCAATCGTTTGGATCGTAACATAACAGTGCATGTCGATAACATTACAAGCTAAGCAAACAAATAAATCATTTATTAGAGTTATAGATTCGTCCATATTTGGTGATACCCATTTGACGTGGCTCGGTACTTATACATCCCTTTATACATCCCGTCATTATTGTGCAATGGAAAATCTTGTCGTTTTGTCTTTCATTTTTGCTTATGTGCCTGGTATGTAAACCTTTCTGGGTTTCTTTGTTACATTTTTGTTTGCTTTTATATTGCTAAAGATTATAACACAATGTTGAATGTTATCCCCCTTTTTTGACGTTTTTACCTATTATGTCTGTTTAATTTGTTCACATATCGTTGTCAATATAATGTAATTTTATGCAACTGTCATACTAGTTATAAAACTAGGTTTTATCCACTATTTTCTACATAAGAAAAATGCTTGTACCAAGTCAGGTAATGACAGTTGTTATCTATTCGTATGACGTGTTAGAGCTTTGATTTTTCCATTTGATTAGGTACTTTTCGTGTTGAATCGTCGTCGGAGTTCGGTATTTTTATGTTTTTGCTTTTCGTTCAATTGATCAGGATTTTAGGGTTAAATTGGGTGTCCACAAAATGATATAAACCATTGTTAAAATTTTTCGAACTTGTTTTTCTATTTTTTGGTAGATTAATTTTAAAATGGACATCACATTTTAAGTTTTACAGTAATTATAGCCTTTATATACCGGATAATGGAAGCTGCTGATTAATAAGCGGAAGATTTGTGTTTTAACGATGTATACTTTCGGAAAACCAACCTTTCTAAAAAGAGCAGCTGAAACATTAAGCTTCTGTTCAATATATAAAAGTTGAAATCACGGAACCCAGCTTCATTTGAATTATTACATAACTTGTTTAATGTTTGTAATTTGGAGAGCAATCCCCGTTTATACAGCGTCTTTTTATGGAAGCGATAAATCAAATCATTAGTGGAGCAAAAACATTCTTTCCAGATAACTGGGCAGTTTTGTTACAGATAAATGATGCAGATATAGTATTCATAGATATAAACGCAATGTACTTTTCTGATTTGTGTGATTTAAATGTCAAATGGAACATAAAAATAACTTTTTCCTGGTATTATGTCGTTGCGATTATGTTTTAGTTTTAACTTATTTATTTATAGTGGATTGGGAAACAAGTTTTGCAACTTATATTAATCCTTTTCCACTTTGCGGGTGCAAGTGCTGCCTTGTAGCGGCATTAGCCTACTCTTTTTCGAAATCTACAAGGGTGTCTTTTACGTGCAAGAGATAGGGCTCTCTCTTAACACGGGTCAGCCATTTATCGTCTCCTTCAGACGGACTATCATCGTTTCCTCAAGACCATACTCGCACATGGTGTCAAGGGAGAGCCGAAAATTCAGTCCCTGAAATTTTCATCCCGCAACGGGAATCGCACCAGGAACCTTTGTCTTAGTAGTCCGATGCACTTACCACAACACCATGGCTCTCACCTTTACGACTCACAATTATGTTTTATGTAATCAGGTTATTACTAATGTGAAGACGTTCCCTAATAATAGAATGCATGAACCTTAAAATATCAAATTGGCAATTTCTGACGCTAAATTTTTAATTGGCATTAATCCGTTTCAGATCCGTTCATCATCCGTTTTATCCGTTTTACGTCCGGTAGAAGTCCGTTTCACATTCGTTCAACATCCATTTTATCCGTTAGACGTCCGTTAGAAGTCCGTTGGTGAATTTATCTGCCAGACCTTCAACGGATGTATAACGGGACACGAAACTGACGAGTACCGTCAAAAACGGGCGAATACCGGACGTTCAACGGACATTTCATCCGTTGGATGTCCGTTCAAAGTTTCGAACATGCTCAAATTTTCCACCGAACAGAACGGACGTCGACGGATAAATCGTACGCTAAACGAACATGCAACGGATATGGACGGACGTCTAACGGATAAGAACGGATGTCTAACGGACATGAACGGATTGAAAAAAAAATAACCGTTAGGCATCCGTTCGAGCTATCCGTTAAGGTGTGACCGAGGCTTCAGGGAAATTTATTTTATAAAACTTTTGTCAATGATAAACCACGTTCGTACTACATAAAATGTTCTTCTGTTTGCTCTTTTGGGATGCAGTTAAAGTGTCTAGTGTATATAAAAGTTAACAATATGGTCTCAAATAAATGATCGTCTTTAATGCATTTGTTGGTAAACAGAGTAGACATATTGATATAATGATGTCAATAAATGCATTTTTGCAGTCAAATCAGCTTTATTTACGTATTCGAAAATAACAACATAGAGGTAGATTTTTAATTATAAAAACACCGACTATTTTCAAGGAATTACTCCTAACTTTTTTTAAATAGATAGATTGTGCTTATTCTGTATCACACGAAATCTTAAAAGCCTTAATGAATAAGAGTGATTGTTGAAAACACAATATTAATCTAAACAGTTATCACCTTTAGAATACGTCGTCACCAATTTACATGTTTAAAGAAACTGTACACATTGTCGTGAGAAAAAGGAGAATTAAATTAAACTACATTACACATACTCTCAACATGAGACAAATCCCATACTGCACAGTCAGCTATCATAGGACCCGAGATGACAAATGTTAAACAATTCAAACAAGAAAACTAGAGGCTTAAATATAAACAGCTTAATGAACAAAAAACCAATAAAACGACAACAGCTTATACACACGGTTTGATCTTTGATGTTTAGGATGTGCATATTTTCTTAGTAGCTCTGCATAACAATAACGCTAACTGATTATAACTTATAATCTAACACGTTATAAATAGAGCTAACCACTTAGTAACTCGTTATAACGACTTGGCTTTCCGCGTAACCATGAACTTGTGACTATTTATAACGCCCTAGGTCAGATTGAAGTTACTCAGTTTTTATAAAAGAGTTAATTGAGGATGATAACAAGTTAGCTTATAAATTACAACGAGTGGCTATCCATGATACCGAGTTAGCAGTGTCGTATAACGAGGTACTAACTGAATATTGATATTGACCTCGTTTGAGAGCAAATATCTAAAAACATACTTAGATTTAGGAGCAGACAAAAAAATATTAAGAAAATATAGTGAACACTGTCAAACAAAAACATATTAAAAAAATAAGGTCAACACTGTCAAAGAACAACTTTGCCTGAGATTGTAACTTTGATTTAATATAATTATGAACATGTATTATTTATAACACAATACATTGAAGGACGCCTCCAGATTGGGGAATTTCTCGCTGCATTGAAGACCTGTTGGTGACCTTCTGCTGTTGTCTTCTCTATATATATATGGTCGGGTTGTTGTCTCTTTGACACACACCCCATTCCCATTCTCAATTTCATTATAGTTAAAATGTATTAAAATCATCTTAGTACTGGCTTAAAGATCGGTAATAACCTAAGGGATTGGTGTAATTTACATTCAACGTTAGTACAAGCGTACTATTTCAGTAATATAATGAGTCGAGCCCTTTTGGGCAACTTATATACACAACTTATACGTCTACAAGGATACATGGATATACATCAGTGGGTGATGCTAATTGATATTTACCATATTTATTTTGATTGTTTCAATAGTTTAAAATAGCGTTATGACGGGGCCGTTTATACCTTACTATGTGATATTCATAGTACTTTTACTAACAAAGAGTACATACAAAAAAAAATTACTAAGTTCTTTTTTATTACTCATTACTAGGAATTACATACGAATTACTAACTAGTACTAGCGATTGAGCGCTCTCAATATACATGTTCTAATTCAATAGCATACAGTGGGTGACGCTAATTGATTTTTATCATATTTGTTTTCATCGTTTATTGTTTTCATCAATAAATTTTCTTTTTATTTGTTTCATTAGTTTAACATTTTGTTATGACAGGCCGTTTATACCTTACAAGGTGGTATTAATAGTAGTTTTACTAACCATTGTAGGCCACCGTACTACGGGAAGGAAGTTTAAATTTTCGTACTATGGCATCTTTTGTTGAAATGAGATTGGTATCTGATACGACACAGACAGTTCAAAGGAAAATATATCTTTCTATATTCACTGGGGGATAAACTGTATTACCAAAAAGATAATGGTTTACTTTTGCAAATTATGACTTGGATTGAGAGTTTTCTGATGTGCACTCATAGCTAATCTTCTCATATCTATTGACATTAAAATTGATGTTTATCTAGATGCGACAATACAGGATCGTTCTTACAGCATTTTGGGGTAATTTCACAATTTCTTGATATTGTCGTTGGATAAAATATGATCATATATAATGTAAGTTTGCTCTATTAATATGCAATGTTACATCTTTATTGTTATGTATGCAACTAGTTTCAGTCTTTAAATTATAAGCACATAACTTTGTCATCTGATAGATCTTTTACATTGACGGCGTCGGTACTAGAATTACATAGTGTTATCTTTGTTATCATTTTTTTTTCTTAGTTGATTGTTCCTGTAGAATTTTGTTTGTCTATCAATTTTATAATTTTTGGCTTCGTAGTTGTGACCCCATTAAATAGGGGTTTTAATTCCGAAAACAAACTGTCAATTTTAATTTTGGTCTTGCAATTCATACATAAATAGTTAAAATAACTGGGTGATAACCTGTTTTACAAAAAAGATAATGGTTTACTTTTGCAAATTAAGAGTTGGATTGAGAGTTTTTTCATTGGCACTCATAGTAAATCTTCTCATATCTATTGATGTTAAAATAATTTGATGTTTAACGTATAGTGTGGACAGCGTTTTGTTTATTTTTTCTTCTTGTCAATAATGTCACACATTGAACTTACTTGAACAATTTATTCTTATCAAGAATAACTCTAATATCTAGGAAGTTGAAGACATCAACCATTCGGTTCAAATGAATCGAAAGAAGCATACAGGTTGTACGTCAATAAGACCACATCCAAACAAACAAACAAAAAACAATCAGCATATCGATGTGTGGACAAGTTGATTTATGTACAAATAATCTCTATTTGTTAAGATTTCCATTTTTTTTCTGCATTTACATGTATATATATTGTACCTGCATTTTATAACATCATCCATTCAAAGCTTTTTGTCATTTATAACTATGTCATCTGTATGTGCTATGGCTGTGCACAACCAAGGCCATTACCCTTTAATAACATTGAACGGAAAATAACATTAGTTACAAAGTCAATATTAATTCTTGCACTTTGAAAGGGCATGTAACTAAATTATTACGTGAAAATCAAACCAATGTCTGCATTTTAATTGGTTTTCAAGGTTAAATGTATCGTATATAGCATACAAAACCTACGTCACAGGAAACAGCTGGCAAAGCATTTAGAAAGAAAAAACATGTTGTTTTGTTACTTTTAGAAAATATAAAAATGTTTAAACAACAATCGATCTAAACGACGAAAATTATAAAAGAGGCCTTCTTTTTATTTACCTTTGGTTCGTTTCCGTTTTTCATGTTGTTGGTTTTATTATGGGGTGGAGGTGGATGATATTAATATGTAGCAATGGTAAACAAAAATAAATACACTTGATGAATAAAAAAATGTAAAACCGTATGTAATAGAATAGACATCTTTGCATATTTAAATGGAAACACTACAAACATTGTAATAACAAAATTTATCTGGAAGGGTAAATCATCACATGCTTAACCATATAGCATCAATTAGCATGTTCATTAAGGGTTCCGTCTTGAAAATAGTAACTAAAATTAAGGTGGCTCAGGTGTCTTCTTTCATCTTGGACTTTGAAGTAACAGATAACAGTTAATCTAGATCTTTAAGGAAATGTGCCAATTGTGAGAGAAGTGTGTAATTCATGTGTAAAGACTTTTAACGTAATGAATATAAAAAAAAAATATATGTGTTTTATTAAATTTACAGCTATAATTTTTTCGGCTGTTGTCTGCTCTTTGGTCGGGTTGTTGTCTCTTTGACACATTCATCATTTCCATTTTCAATGAACCATGTTTGTGTTTGATTCATTTTTTTCAACTTTGCCAAATAAGGGGAGATAACACAGAAAGTAGTTAGCTACCTTTAATAATATGTAGGAAGAAAACAAGTTCGGTAACCCAATTTTCTTCTTTTTCTTAACTGAAAGCATGTTATAAGACCTATCTCCTAAAGTTTTATCTTACAATTCTATTGTGTAGTTTTCTTTTAATCACACAAAACTGGATTTTCCATGCATAATCTATACAAAATCTGAACATTTTGCACAACCTGTAGCCTAAAAAATGTCCGGTGATTCACTTGTTATAAAGAATTGTTCGAGCATGATAGCGAGTAAGCTTATGAATGACAACGAGTTAAATTATAACGTAAAAATTGAAACACTTTCTGCATTCGAATTGGTTTTCAAGTTACATGTATATGTATCGAAAATAGCATACAAAGGATACAAAAACTGTATCACAGCAAAACATTCAGAGAGAAAAAAAAATGTTGTTTTGCTACCTTTTTAAGATGAAATTTTGAAAGAGGAAAATGCTCTTCAACTTCGTACTTTATATGGCCTTTTAAACATTTTTTTATTCGAGCGTAACTGATGAGTCTTTGTAGACGAAATGCCCGTCTGGCGTAAATATAAAATTTTAATCCTGGTATTTATGATGAGTTTATTTACATCCACTGGGTCGATGCCACTGCTGGTGGAGATTTATTTCCCCGAGGGTATCACCAGCCAAGTAGTCAGCACTTCTGTGTTGACTTGAGTTATCATTTATATGTTCATGATAATAAATTAACTGTTAACAAAACTTTGAATTTTTGAAATACTAAGGCTTTTCTACCTCAGGAATAGATTACCTTAGCTGTATTTGGCAACACTTTTAGGAATTTTTCTTATTCAATGCTTTTCAACTTCGTACTTTTTTGGCATTTTAACATTTTGTGAATCGAGCGTCACTGATGAGTCTTTTGTTGACAAAACAATCGTCTGGCGTAAATAAAAAATTTCAATCCTGGTATCTATGATGAGTTTATTCACTAATTCAAGCCTTTTTTATTTAAAATCTTACGGTTGGTTAAATTAAATGCGTCCCTGTTTAATTGTCTTTGCTCTGCTTTGGGTTTGGGTGTAATAATATTACCATATAATAAAGTTGACCAATAATCATACACATGATGTACATGTAAGGAAGTAGAAACAATGTAAAATAATATACTGTACAATAGATACATATAATTTGGATTCTGGTATTACAGTTTCTCTGGAAGGACAATTATCCCATGCTCCAACAATAATAGGTTTCGTTTTTACAACCAAAATCAGTATAATTGACAGTGGTAAAATTGTTTATAAAAAAGTAAAAAGTAAAATATGTCTGTTTATTTTGATCAATTAAATGTAGTTTTATTCCTCTGCCATGCAAATGCAAAGAAGATGTTTAGAAAAACTCGGTATTTTTATTATTTCACTTTTCTGCTAGCTATAAAAACTGGTTGGATCCTTCATTTTGTTTATAAGTTAATATCTGTACCAATTTAAGAATATGTTTTTTGTTTTCTATTCGTTTGATATGTTTGAGCTTGAGATGTTATTATTTGATAAGATTTTTTTCGTCGGAGTTTGGTAATTTTTTCATTTATCTTTTGTATGTGGTTCCTTGCCTGTGTTGTGTTTCAATTTTTCTAGTGCATAAAAGAATAAATCTTCTTTAATTTTGTATGAACATCAATTTGAATAAACTGAAAGCGGGAAAGTACTTCACTAAAAGTCTATTGTTTTTATGGTCTGACTTCTTCGTGGTTACGTAAGTGGAGCATATTTGATTGATGAAAATTTAATGAAATATTTGCTTTTAATTTAACATTTTCAATAAGATCGGTAATAACATGTTACCACGAATTGTCGACAGCACTGCCGTCTAGACTTTCAAGATTGTGTAAACATCCTTCACAGAACGTTGACAGAATAAGGTAAAATCATAAAAATACTCTGACGGAAATTCAAAAAGGAAAGTCTCCAATCAAATGGCAAAATCAAAACTCGAACTCATCCAAACAGATGGATAACTACTGTCATATTACTGACTTGGCACAGGTATTAAGTATATATTTTATCATTTAAATTTAGTTGTTAGGTAGCTTTTTTGTTGCCATAAAAAAATGATAAATTCCCAACAGAACTAGACCGAGTCCATCGATAGAGTAAACGTTGTTGATCGTATTTAGCTGCACATTATTTGCCATATGTATGCATTACTTTCTATGATGTTTCAGGATTACAGTAGGTAATTTGGTTAATTTTTGAAAAAAACATGGTTGGTTTTAATTTGTGATCAATCACATAAATCAAATAAGCAATAAAAGATATGTAGAATTGCTTTGAATCGGTATAAAGTATTGGTTGTATTGGTCGAGTACAGACAAAGAAGTGCACTTCTACTCACATGTCAGTTATGACGTTATGATGTTCGTCTGATAGGGTAATATAATTCAGGATGTTTTCACTTTTAGTTATTTGATAATGGATTCAGAAGAACATTAGCAATTTGAGAGATTTCCCGTTACAAGAAATGTTTTAGCAGATAGATGTGATGTAATTCCATTGGTCTTTGACTACAATATGGATACAAGAATTAATGTAGTAGAAATGTTGACCTTTATTATATATATATTGTCCGTAAAACTATAGAAAACTAGGTTACAATATGTAACAAATTAAAGACAATATAAATATTTGAAACAACTAAACTATATGAAAATAGCCTTTATATAGAACAGTTTCTTACTGTCACTAGAGTTTCTTTAACAACGTCTCAAGTTTGATAATTCTGGTTATGAACTCGTCTAGTTCCGGTGATATCCATTTGACCTGGTATGGTAAATAATTATATCCTGTCATTATGTTTTTGGTGCAATGGTGAATCTGTGTATGCTTGTTCTTCATTTTTGCTTATGTGCTTTGTCTATATACCCTTCTGTGTTTCTTCGTTGCATTTTTGTTTCCTACATAGCTATTAGGATTATAGCACAATTTTGTTCATTGTACCCCTATTTTGACATTATTACCTATTACGTCTGCTTGTTTTGTTCTTATATCGTTGTCAACATAATCGAATTGCATGCGACTGCCATACACGTTATACGGTTTATCTAGCTATACAACCAGGTTTAATCCAACGTTTTGTACATGAGAAAATGCCGGTACCAAGTCAGATTTAATGTACTTTTCTGATTTCTGTGATTTAAATGTCAAATGGAACGTAAAGATAACATTTTCATGATATTATGTCATTGCGATTATGTTTTATGTAATCAGGTTATGAATAATTCAAAAGCTTGAACTGAACATCAAAACAAATTAAGACAAGAGGAAATTATGTTTTAACGTTGTTTCCTGTTTTGTTGTATTTATCGTAATTGAAAAACATTTAAACAATCTAGTCGTGTACCAGTCAGTCAATCGTAGCCAATCAGCAAACAGATATAATCTACAACGAAAACATTCATAACTTCAATTTATAGATAACATGCTCAAGACATTGACGGTGACCTGTAGGTGCTTATGTCTACGTCATTTTGCTCTCCATAGAGTGTGGTATTATTTGAAATCGTACAACATTTTTGAATTTAATTTTATGCATAACACTCATGCAAAATGAACTAAGACTGGTATATTATGCTTGAACCAAGTGCTAGTATAAGCAAAACACATGTCGAATAAAAGCTTGCCAAATCTTGTTTCAGTATTGACAGCTTAATGCAAAAGAAGGTTGTGCCTCATATTCAACACATACATCCGCTTGATAATTATGGAATATAGTCATGTGTCACTTGCTAAATGAAGGCATGTGTAAAAAAAATAACAATACAAAAAACTGGATTATTAATAAATATAAGTCTATTGAAAATAAACCTGTATGTAGGTAATAAAGGAAACATTTTTTTTTACTATTGTAAATACAATGTTACATCGACGTTACTTGAAATAAATGAAACATGCTTAAATGAAACACATAATGCACTGTGAAACATATTTAACTTACAGCAACTTACGACAACTTGCTCATGACTTAAGAGACTCACATACAAATTGTGGAAGGTTTATTTAAACTATTTATGTATGAATTGCACGACCAAAATTAAGATTGACAGTTTGTTTTCGGAATTAAAACCCCTATTTAATGGGGTCACAACTACGAAGCCAAAAAATATAAAATTGATAGACAAACAAAATTCTACAGGAACAATCAACTATGAAAAAAAACTGATAACAAAGATAACACTATGTAGTTCTAGTTCCGACGCCGTTAATGTAAAAGATATATCAGATGACAAAGTTATGTGCTTATATTTTAAAGAAACTAGTTGCATACAACATATACATATATGTAGGCTAATAAAAGCATGTTCTCACTTTACCACAAGAACTAACTATGCTTTTTATTCATAATTTTTGGATTACTGACACATAATGTTTTCTTTTTAATAATTACATAATCTCTTCCTTTTCCGATTTTGCATTTAAGAAAAAATGATAAAGTACATTTTAATTGAAATTTTAAATTATCAATGTCGTCTTGTACAGCTTTTCAGTTTGATTAATTCATTAATTGGTATTCTGCACAAATAATTAAATTTGAAGTATTTCAAATTTCTCTTCATGGGAATTGTATAATCTTAATGTGACACTGATGAATCTTATAAAATATAGCATTATTAAGCATAAAATGAAAATGATTTTAAACAGTGAAAGGAGTAGGTTCAGTTAGACCCCTTTTTGGCCCCAAAATATAGCAGTTTTACAAAATTGTTAAAATGTAAACCTTCAGTTAATTATTGGACAGTAGAATGCTTCTGCTGCATAAATATGGGCTGTTTTTGACAATACGATGCACATATATCCGGTACTAGCACCATTAAGTCATGCTAAATTACTGAAATCCTCATAATTCTAGCATTTTAGTTAAATTTTAGACGGTTTTCGTGTAAAACGAAAGTGGCCGCATTCGTGTTCATCCTTAATATTGAAATGTAAGTTGTATTTTTTGATAATACATAACATATATAAAGGTTGAGGATGCGGCCATTTTCATTTTTACCAAAAACCATCTGAAAAGTGACATTTTTCGGCATATTAGGTAGATTTTTCATATTTGAGCTTGAATCGGATGGTTTTTAATGACTAAATCTGTTAAAATCTTTCACATAAACTAATTAATTCAAATAAAATAGACCCTTAAGTGTTTAAAAAGTGGTCAAAATCTTTCGTCAGATGAACCTGAAATTTGAGGCCAAAATCGGTCCTTTGTTTTCAAACAGATGCATGAATAAATACTTATTTTCAAAGTAAAAACAAAATATGAATAAATAAATAATTCTTAACAGATGAATGACACAACTAGTTGCATACTTCTTAGAATTAGCTCGTTTGGAATATTTTCAAAGTGTCTTGTGTATAAATAAGATATATATTTTCCCAAAAAAATGCGGTTACTCTGTGGGTTTTTATTGATAGAGAATCAAAATTATTGAAAAACGCTATAAATGCACTTTTTATGTGACAAACTATACTTATTGGCATTTGTCATTGATCCATGTGTTGGTAAACGAAACCAGGTAAATTGAAATATTTCTATAGTTGCATTTTTGACAGCCAAATTAGGTTTATCTAGATGCGACAATACAGGATCGTTCTTACAGCCTTTTGGGGTAATTTGACAATTTCTTGATATTGTAGTTGGATAAAATATGATCATATATAATGTAAGTTTGCTCTATTAATATGCAATGTCACATCTTTATTGTTATGTATGCAACTAGTTTCTTTAAATTATGAGCACATAACTTTGTCATCTGATAGATCTTTTACATTGACGGCGTCGGTACTAGAATTACATAGTGTTATCATTGTTATCAGTTTTTTTTCATAGTTGATTGTTCCTGTAGAATTTTGTTTGTCTACCAATTTTATATTTTTTGGCTTCGTAGTTGTGACCCCATTAAATATGGGTTTTAATTCCAAAAACAAACTGTCAATTTTAATTTTGGTCTTGCAATTCATGCATAAATAGTTTAAAATAACTGGTTGATAACCTGTTTTACAAAAAAGATAATGGTTTACTTTTGCAAATTATGACTTGGATTGAGAGTTTTCTCATTGGCACTCTTAGTAAATCTTCTCATATCTATTGATGTTAAAATAATTTGATGTTTAACGTATAGTGTGGACAGCGTTTTGTTTATTTTTTTTTCTTGTCAATAATGTCACACATTGTACTTACTTGAACAATTTATTCTTATCAAGAATAACTCTAATATCTAGGAAGTTGAAGACATCAACCATTCGGTTCAAATGAATCGAAAGAAGCATACAGGTTGTACGTCAATAAGACCACGTCCAAACAAACAAACAAAAAACAATCAGCATATCGATGTGTGGACAAGTTGATTTATGTACAAATTACATCTATTTGTTAAGATTTCCAATTTTTTTTCTGCATTTACATGTATATATATTGTACCTGCATCTTATAACATCATCCATTCAAAGCTTTTTGTCATTTATAACTATGTCATCTGTATGTGATGTGGCGGTGCACAACCAATGCCATTAACCCATTAATAACATTGAGCGGAAAGTAACATTAAGTTACAAGGTCAATATTAATTCATGCACTTTGAAAGGGCATAAAACTAAATTATTACGTGAAAATCAAACCAATTTCTGCATTGTAATTGGTTTTCAAGGATAAATGTATCGTAAATAGCATACAAACCCTACGTCACAGGAAACAGCTGGTAAAGCATTTAGAAAGAAAAAACATGTTGTTTTGTTACTTTTAGAAAATATAAAAATGTTGAAACAAAAATCGATCTAAACGAGAAAATCATAAAAGAGGCCTTCTTTCTATTTACCTTTGGTGCGTTTTCGTTTTCATGTTGTTGGCTTTTACTATAGGTCGAGGTTGATGATATTAATATGTAGCAATGGTAAACAATGATACATACACTTGATGAATAAAAAAAATTAAAACCGTATGCTATGGAATAGACATCTTTGCATATTTAAATGGAAACACTACAAACCATTGTCATAACAAAATTTCCCTGGAAGGGGTAATCATCGCATGCTTAACAAATAGCATCAATTAGCATGTTCATTAAGGGTTCCGTCTTGAATATAGTAACTAAAATTAAGGTTGTTCGGGTGTTTTCTTCCATCTTGGATTTTGAAGTAACAGATAACAGTTAATCTTGATCTTTAAGGAAATGTGCCAATTTTGAGAGTAGTGTGTAATTCATGTGTAAAGACTTTTAACGTACATGTAATAAGTATAAAAAAATATATGTGTTTTATTAAATTTACAACTATAATTTTTTCGGCTGTTGTCTGCTCTTTGGTCGGGTTGTTGTCTCTTTGACATATTCATCATTTCCATTTTCAATTAACCATGCTTTTGTTTGATTATTTTTTTTTCAATTTTGCCAAATAAGAGGAGATAACTCAGATAGTAGTTATCTACCTTTAAAAATATGTAGGAAGAAAAAAGTTCGGTAACCCAATTTTCTTCTTTTTCTTAATTGAAAGCATGTTATTAGACCTCTCTTCTAAATTTTTCCTTTACAATTCTATTGTATAGTTTTCCTTTAATCAAACAAAATTGGATTTTCCATGCATAATCTATACAAAATCTGACCATTTTGCACAACCTGTAGCGTAAAAAAAGTCCTGTGACCCATACTTTTTGCTATATTTTTGAAAAAAAATCATGAATAAAACTTCATTTTGACAAATTATCAAAAATTCCGATGAATTTTAATTTAGACGTCTCAGCCACCTTTACTTGATATGCGTAAATTCTGTTACCATTTTCGCAACAAAACAAAAACAACGACCCCAGATATACAAACATGTCGGTTTATTTTGTTCACACATATGTTGTCAATATTTCTGAATGCGTTTCGACTGGCATGCAAAGGAGATGTTAAGAAAACTCGGAGTTTGGTATTTTTGTTATTTGACATTTTTTTGGCTTACTATAAAAAAAGTATAAATCCATAGTTTCTATTAAGAAATGTCTGTACCAAGTTATAAATATGTTTTTTGTTTTCCATTCGTTTAATATAGTTGAGCTTTCGATTTTACCATTTGATAAACTTTTCGTTTTGAATTTTCCTCGGAGTTCGGTATTTTGTTTTATTTTACCTTTTTATACAGTTCTTTGTTTTTATTTTTGTTTCAATTTTTCTATGGCATAAACGAAAAACACTTACTTTAGGAATGAATGAACATCAATTTCAATAAATATGGATCGGGAAAGTATTTTACTAATTTATATTGTTTTCAGGGTCTGGCGCTTCGTAGTTTTGTAAGATGAGCATTTGATTGATGAAAATTTTATGAAATATTTTTCTATACCATAAAATTTTCAATAATATCGGGAATAACATGTTGCCACGACATGTCGATATCACTGCTGTCTAGACTTTTAAGAGAACGTTTAAACATACTTCACAGAACGTTGACAGTAAAAGACATGTGTCATTGAAATGAACGTGTTCATATAGCAATTGAACAGTTATTGTGTATTAAGATTATAAATGCGGACACTAGAAAATTTGAATATTTGAATCATTGATTTCACGATTCATGTTATATTATATATGTTACATTATAATTTATTTTCATTGTGATAAAAGACAGGCGTGAGATATCGTATGGACATTCACTCTTGTCGTAAATAAACTAACATCGCCATGGCTAAAAACAAGACCAACAGACTGAGTAACATGAACTCTACCAAAAACTGGGGTTGGAAGCTTAGTGTTTATCGGGAAATGTTTCCTGCATATTCGGAAAGATAATTAATTAACAAGAAATATAAAATCAAGGTTCTATAAAGTAGATCGACACATCTTTAGAGCAAACACATTTTGAAAAGACGGAAGCAGAACTTTGCCTTGCAAAAGGTTGACCTTTAAGGAGTTGTTGCAAAGTTTCTAAAAATGAATTGGAATTGCACTTTCATTAACCCTTTCACGTTCCGCCCAATTTGACCTCGGTAAAAAATCACTCTATTTTTGTTAGTTTTTTTGTCTCTTTTATCACTAATTTGGTAAGAAATTACCCCAGATTCAGAGTGCATTTCAGGTTTATAAATGTATTGGTACACTTAACATAATATTAATTAACATCTTTAACTAGAGGAAAAGTTTTAATTTTAATTTGAAATATTTTACCATGCTCTTTGGAAATATTGTGATCAAATTAAAAAAAACATCGGTTTTCACGGAAGAAAATCTTTGCAATTAGAGGCAATTTGAATCCGTATAGTACTTAATAGAAGTTTGAGGCACATTTGAATCACAATGCTGTGACATCGAGTAACATTTTAAGCCCTCAACCTCTGCTGTCATTAAACAAATGTCAATTCTTTATGCAAGCTGGTTGCCCAAAACATTGCCAATATACAAGCGTATCGTTGGGAACATGAAGGGGTTAAACGAGGAATCAAGTTCACACGTATTTTTTCTTATCAGCTTGGATATCGCATTTGTATAGCCCACACTGATCAACAGAACGTTTTCCCTGAATGTGTTATCTTGCGGGCATATCATTGTGAAAGGACACATGTCTATGACATATTCTAGTCAACCGATTGAATCATACCATAACATTGCATCATAAATAAAATTAAGAGCAAAAAAAAACAACATTAATTCATTGTTGCGGTTAGGTAGCGATTTAAATGCCAGGAAGATATAATCCAAATTTTGAAAAATAAATTGGTTGGTGTCAATTTGTCATTAATCACACAAAACGAATTAGTCCGGCGGCTTCAAGCATATTTCAGACGAATTGTGCACATCCTGTTACAAACATGAAATTTGGCATAGACCTTCCTCAAATATTACTCTTTTATTTCAGATAGGGAGGCATTTGAAAAAAATGTCTCACTTCCGGTAAAATTCAAAATGGCGGACGTCATACTTAAATCAGCCCAATATCGAAGGCTAGCGTGTAAAAATGTATTATTATCATGCTACTATCATAATATTTGGTACAGATCTTTGTTTTTTACTACTTTTGGATAAATTAAATAGAAAAGATGTCTTCAGAAACCCCACTTTCGGTTAAAATCCAATATGGCTGACATTGTACTTAAATAAGCTTATTTTTTAGGGAGGGTAACTGAAATGTGTTTTAACGTATTGCTACTATCATTACATTGTGTACGAACCTTTCTTTGGTGTTTCTGATGGATACAATGCATAAGACATATGTCTTAAAAACCCTTTCTTCCGGGTATATCCAAAATGGCGGACAGAGAAATATCAATTTTTTATTCAAATTTTCATTTTTTTCAATATGTAAAGAAATGATTTTATTTTGTGCTGGTCATTAAACTTTTGGCTTAAAGTTATCCTCAAAACCACTTATTCTAGCATGTTGTAAATATTTAGATATAAAGTTGACACTTCCGGTTAAAAATATGACGTAAATTTCAAAGATGAGTCCTCAATCTATTTCTTCGATTTAGAGTTTTGGATAGATTGATTAAAACAAAATAAAATCACTATAGTACTAAAAATTATTTAAAATTATTACTATTTGGCCAAGAATACATGTTTATTCACAGTCACCATGACATGCACACATCGCAGTGCACGGGATACCCGATTTTCCACATTAAAAATGACCGCGGAATCCTTTCTTACATCCACAATGTATAAGCTTTTGACAAAATGATGAGGCCTCAAAAAGAGTTTTTCAAAATTTATCCTCTTTGTCCCCGCCTGGAGTGGGTAGCATAAGAGCCAATCCCAAGCTCGTCTCCCTAAACACCTGCCTAAGTATATTGCATTATTTACATGCTGGAAAAGACTACCCCAAGTTGAGGGAATAGCCTCGAAAAGCCGTCCCTGTTGCGCAAATAGTTATTTTCTTGCTTCGTTAACCATGTTATACCCATCTGCTACGTTTGTGCGATCTTACAGTAAAACCCCGGTGATTTAGTCTGATTAATCATCATTCTTTTTGTTAAAGTCACATCTTCAAATGCAATCAATGTCTCCCACATAGTCTTTTCCCCCCTTTCAAGCAAAGAGAGAACCATATCACAACAAGTAAAGACATGGATAACAATAAGTGTTTCAGATCACCCAGATCACTCATTGTCTAGTGCATTTGAAAGGCCATTGATATATATTAATCCAAAGTCTTTTGCCCTCCCAAACACAACGTCTACCCCTATGTCACGGAATAGCGAAACAGTATTGACAACATCATCATTAACGACTGTTCGAATCATGACTCGTTTAAGTGCGTGTTTCACTGCATCAGACACATGCACCATGATTTTAGTGTCTGCCTCTAAATGTGAACTTGGTGCTGAACTTGAAATACATTACGTGGTGGATAAGATGGAATATCCTGACCATTTGTTGCTATAACTACCATACGCATCCAAGACTTCATCCACTCGTATTTCAGTTTCAAGGTATGTTATTTAGGTAAGGACATAATACCCAATCAGCATACTCAGTAGGCCGCAATTCACAATCGGAGAGCTGATTTCCAACATTTACAAAGACTGTGGTATTGTTTCTCACATCTTAATAAATTCTGCAAAAACACATATTTTCTTGCCTTGTTAACCTAATCTGTTTCTTTTTTTTTTTATCTTCCAACAAAACCACGTATCGTTTTCAATGACATTAAACATCAAATCCATATGGTGATGTTGGCTGGTCAATCATCATTCTAAATGCTATAGTCACATCTTCAAATTCCATTAATGTCACCAACGCAGTTCCCTTTCCAGCGAACGTGTTATCTTTTAATGCCTAGTGCATTTGAAAGGTCATTGATTGATATATATATTATACTTTTCCCCTTCTAAATGCAAACCAAAGTTTGTCTGCCCTGTGTCGCGGAATAGCGAAACAGCAATGACATCAGTATCGACTGTTTGAGTCATGACTCAGTTAAGTCTATGTTTCACTGCATCAGACACATCTATCTTGATTCTAGTGTCAGTCTCTTCGTGTAAACATGGTGCTAAACTTGAAACATCATCAAGTGGTGGATAACACTAAACATCCTGAGCATTTGTTGCTTCAACTACCTTGTACTCAAAATTGTATTGAGCAAGCTCCTGTGAATGAAAACTTAAAAGTTCTTTCTTACTGTCGTCATCTCTCAGAAAACTTTCCCATCTTTGAGGATGTTTTTAATCCTGGGTTCGTCTGTGTATTCCCTTTCCCCTAAATGTTGCCCTTGCTTCTTTTAGCAGCTTTAAAACTACCAGTATTTCGCTATTCCGTAACAAAGGGGCAGACGAACTATTGATTGTATTTGGGGAGGCAAAAATCTTTGGATTAATATCAATCATTTTTGACAGCCAAATTAGGTTTATCTAGATGCGACAATACAGGATCGTTCTTACAGCATTTTGGGGTAATTTGACAATTTCTTGATATTGTAGTTGGATAAAATATGATCATATATAATGTAAGTTTGCTCTATTAATATGCAATGTCACATCTTTATTCTTATGTATGCAACTAGTTTCTTTAAATTATAAGCACATAACTTTGTCATCTGATAGATCTTTTACATTGACGGCGTCGGTACTAGAATTTCATAGTGTTATCTTTGTTATCAGTTTTTTTTCATAGTTGATTGTTCCTGTAGAATTTTGTTTGTCTACCAATTTTATATTTTTTGGCTTCGTAGTTGTGACCCCATTAAATATGGGTTTTAATTCCGAAAACAAACTGTCAATTTTAATTTTGGTCTTGCAATTCATACATAAATAGTTTAAAATAACTGGTTGATAACCTGTTTTACAAAAAAGATAATGGTTTACTTTTGCAAATTATGACTTGGATTGAGAGTTTTCTCATTGGCACTCTTAGTAAATCTTCTCATATCTATTGATGTTAAAATAATTTGATGTTTAACGTATAGTGTGGACAGCGTTTTGTTTAAATTTTTTTCTTGTCAATAATGTCACACATTGTACTTACTTGAACAATTTATTCTTATCAAGAATAACTCTAATATCTAGGAAGTTGAAGACATCAACCATTCGGTTCAAATGAATCGAAAGAAGCATACAGGTTGTACGTCAATAAGACCACGTCCAAACAAACAAACAAAAAACAATCAGCATATCGATGTGTGGACAAGTTGATTTATGTACAAATTACATCTATTTGTTAAGATTTCCAATTTTTTTTCTGCATTTACATGTATATATATTGTACCTGCATCTTATAACATCATCCATTCAAAGCTTTTTGTCATTTATAACTATGTCATCTGTATGTGATGTGGCGGTGCACAACCAAGGCCATTAACCCATTAATAACATTGAGCGGAAAGTAACATTAAGTTACAAGGTCAATATTAATTCATGCACTTTGAAAGGGCATAAAACTAAATTATTACGTGAAAATCAAACCAATTTCTGCATTGTAATTGGTTTTCAAGGATAAATGTATCGTAAATAGCATACAAACCCTACGTCACAGGAAACAGCTGGTAAAGCATTTAGAAAGAAAACACATGTTGTTTTGTTACTTTTAGAAAATATAAAAATGTTGAAACAAAAATCGATCTAAACGAGAAAATCATAAAAGAGGCCTTCTTTCTATTTACCTTTGGTGCGTTTTCGTTTTCATGTTGTTGGCTTTTACTATAGGTCGAGGTTGATGATATTAATATGTAGCAATGGTAAACAATGATACATACACTTGATGAATAAAAAAAATTAAAACCGTATGCTATGGAATAGACATCTTTGCATATTTAAATGGAAACACTACAAACCATTGTCATAACAAAATTTCCCTGGAAGGAGTAATCATCGCATGCTTAACAAATAGCATCAATTAGCATGTTCATTAAGGGTTCCGTCTTGAATATAGTAACTAAAATTAAGGTTGTTCGGGTGTTTTCTTCCATCTTGGATTTTGAAGTAACAGATAACAGTTAATCTAGATCTTTAAGGAAATGTGCCAATTTTGAGAGTAGTGTGTAATTCATGTGTAAAGACTTTTAACGTACATGTAATAAGTATAAAAAAATATATGTGTTTTATTAAATTTACAACTATAATTTTTTCGGCTGTTGTCTGCTCTTTGGTCGGGTTGTTGTCTCTTTGACATATTCATCATTTCCATTTTCAATTAACCATGCTTTTGTTTGATTATTTTTTTTTCAATTTTGCCAAATAAGAGGAGATAACTCAGATAGTAGTTATCTACCTTTAAAAATATGTAGGAAGAAAAAAGTTCGGTAACCCAATTTTCTTCTTTTTCTTAATTGAAAGCATGTTATTAGACCTCTCTTCTAAATTTTTCCTTTACAATTCTATTGTATAGTTTTCCTTTAATCAAACAAAATTGGATTTTCCATGCATAATCTATACAAAATCTGACCATTTTGCACAACCTGTAGCGTAAAAAAAGTCCTGTGACCCATACTTTTTGCTATATTTTTGAAAAAAAAATCATGAATAAAACTTCATTTTGACAAATTATCAAAAATTCCGATGAATTTTAATTTAGACGTCTCAGCCACCTTTACTTGATATGCGTAAATTCTGTTACCATTTTCGCAACAAAACAAAAACAACGACCCCAGATATACAAACATGTCGGTTTATTTTGTTCACACATATGTTGTCAATATTTCTGAATGCTTTTCGACTGGCATGCAAAGGAGATGTTAAGAAAACTCGGAGTTTGGTATTTTTGTTATTTGACTTTTTTGGCTTACTATAAAAAAAGTATAAATCCATAGTTTCTATTAAGAAATGTCTGTACCAAGTTATAAATATGTTTTTTGTTTTCCATTCGTTTAATATAGTTGAGCTTTCGATTTTACCATTTGATAAACTTTTCGTTTTGAATTTTCCTCGGAGTTCGGTATTTTGTTTTATTTTACCTTTTTATACAGTTCTTTGTTTTTATTTTTGTTTCAATTTTTCTATGGCATAAACGAAAAACACTTACTTTAGGAATGAATGAACATCAATTTCAATAAATATGGATCGGGAAAGTATTTTACTAATTTATATTGTTTTCAGGGTCTGGCGCTTCGTAGTTTTGTAAGATGAGCATTTGATTGATGAAAATTTTATGAAATATTTTTCTATACCATAAAATTTTCAATAATATCGGGAATAACATGTTGCCACGACATGTCGATATCACTGCTGTCTAGACTTTTAAGAGAACGTTTAAACATACTTCACAGAACGTTGACAGTAAAAGACATGTGTCATTGAAATGAACGTGTTCATATAGCAATTGAACAGTTATTGTGTATTAAGATTATAAATGCGGACACTAGAAAATTTGAATATTTGAATCATTGATTTCACGATTCATGTTATATTATATATGTTACATTATAATTTATTTTCATTGTGATAAAAGACAGGCGTGAGATATCGTATGGACATTCACTCTTGTCGTAAATGAACTAACATCGCCATGGCTAAAAACAAGACCAACAGACTGAGTAACATGAACTCTACCAAAAACTGGGGTTGGAAGCTTAGTGTTTATCGGGAAATGTTTCCTGCATATTCGGAAAGATAATTAATTAACAAGAAATATAAAATCAAGGTTCTATAAAGTAGATCGACACATCTTTAGAGCAAACACATTTTGAAAAGACGGAAGCAGAACTTTGCCTTGCAAAAGGTTGACCTTTAAGGAGTTGTTGCAAAGTTTCTAAAAATGAATTGGAATTGCACTTTCATTAACCCTTTCACGTTCCGCCCAATTTGACCTCGGTAAAAAATCACTCTATTTTTGTTAGTTTTTTTGTCTCTTTTATCACTAATTTGGTAAGAAATTACCCCAGATTCAGAGTGCATTTCAGGTTTATAAATGTATTGGTACACTTAACATAATATTAATTAACATATTTAACTAGAGGAAAAGTTTTAATTTTAATTTGAAATATTTTACCATGCTCTTTGGAAATATTGTGATCAAATTAAAAAAAACATCGGTTTTCACGGAAGAAAATCTTTGCAATTAGAGGCAATTTGAATCCGTATAGTACTTAATAGAAGTTTGAGGCACATTTGAATCACAATGCTGTGACATCGAGTAACATTTTAAGCCCTCAACCTCTGCTGTCATTAAACAAATGTCAATTCTTTATGCAAGCTGGTTGCCCAAAACATTGCCAATATACAAGCGTATCGTTGGGAACATGAAGGGGTTAAACGAGGAATCAAGTTCACACGTATTTTTTCTTATCAGCTTGGATATCGCATTTGTATAGCCCACACTGATCAACAGAACGCTTTCCCTGAATGTGTTATCTTGCGGGCATATCATTGTGAAAGAACACATGTCTATGACATATTCTAGTCAACCGATTGAATCATACCATAACATTGCATCATAAATAAAATTAAGAGCAAAAAAAAAAAAACATTAATTCATTGTTGCGGTTAGGTAGCGATTTAAATGCCAGGAAGATATAATCCAAATTTTGAAAAATAAATTGGTTGGTGTCAATTTGTCATTAATCACACAAAACGAATTAGTCCGGCGGCTTCAAGCATATTTCAGACGAATTGTGCACATCCTGTTACAAACATGAAATTTGGCATAGACCTTCCTCAAATATTACTCTTTTATTTCAGATAGGGAGGCATTTGAAAAAAATGTCTCACTTCCGGTAAAATCCAAAATGGCGGACGTCATACTTAAATCAGCCCAATATCGAAGGCTAGCGTGTAAAAATGTATTATTATCATGCTACTATCATAATATTTGGTACAGATCTTTGTTTTTTACTACTTTTGGATAAATTAAATAGAAAAGATGTCTTCAGAAACCCCACTTTCGGTTAAAATCCAATATGGCTGACATTGTACTTAAATAAGCTTATTTTTTAGGGAGGGTAACTGAAATGTGTTTTAACGTATTGCTACTATCATTACATTGTGTACGAACCTTTCTTTGGTGTTTCTGATGGATACAATGCATAAGACATATGTCTTAAAAACCCTTTCTTCCGGGTATATCCAAAATGGCGGACAGAGAAATATCAATTTTTTATTCAAATTTTCATTTTTTTCAATATGTAAAGAAATGATTTTATTTTGTGCTGGTCATTAAACTTTTGGCTTAAAGTTATCCTCAAAACCACTTATTCTAGCATGTTGTAAATATTTAGATATAAAGTTGACACTTCCGGTTAAAAATATGACGTAAATTTCAAAGATGAGTCCTCAATCTATTTCTTCGATTTAGAGTTTTGGATAGATTGATTAAAACAAAATAAAATCACTATAGTACTAAAAATTATTTAAAATTATTACTATTTGGCCAAGAATACATGTTTATTCACAGTCACCATGACATGCACACATCGCAGGGCACGGGATACCCGATTTTCCACATTAAAAATGACCGCGGAATCCTTTCTTACATCCACAATGTATAAGCTTTTGACAAAATGATGAGGCCTCAAAAAGAGTTTTTCAAAATTTATCCTCTTTGTCCCCGCCTGGAGTGGGTAGCATAAGAGCCAATTCCAAGCTCGTCTCCCTAAACACCTGCCTAAGTATATTGCATTATTTACATGCTGGAAAAGACTACCCCAAGTTGAGGGAATAGCCTCGAAAAGCCGTCCCTGTTGCGCAAATAGTTATTTTCTTGCTTCGTTAACCATGTTATACCCTTCTGCTACGTTTGTGCGATCTTACAGTAAAACCCCGGTGATTTAGTCTGATTAATCATCATTCTTTTTGTTAAAGTCACATCTTCAAATGCAATCAATGTCTCCCACATAGTCTTTTCCCCCCTTTCAAGCAAAGAGAGAACCATATCACAACAGGTAAAGACATGGATAACAATAAGTGTTTCAGATCACCCAGATCACTCATTGTCTAGTGCATTTGAAAGGCCATTGATAGATATTAATCCAAAGTCTTTTGCCCTCCCAAACACAACGTCTACCCCTATGTCACGGAATAGCGAAACAGTATTGACAACATCATCATTAACGACTGTTCGAATCATGACTCGTTTAAGTGCGTGTTTCACTGCATCAGACACATGCACCATGATTTTAGTGTCTGCCTCTAAATGTGAACTTGGTGCTGAACTTGAAATACATTACGTGGTGGATAAGATGGAATATCCTGACCATTTGTTGCTATAACTACCATACGCATCCAAGACTTCATCCACTCGTATTTCAGTTTCAAGGTATGTTATTTAGGTAAGGACATAATACCCAATCAGCATACTCAGTAGGCCGCAATTCACAATCGGAGAGCTGATTTCCAACATTTACAAAGACTGTGGTATTGTTTCTCACATCTTAATAAATTCTGCAAAAACACACATTTTCTTGCCTTGTTAACCTAATCTGTTTCTTTTTTTTTTTATCTTCCAACAAAACCACGTATCGTTTTCAATGACATTAAACATCAAATCCATATGGTGATGTTGGCTGGTCAATCATCATTCTAAATGCTATAGTCACATCTTCAAATTCCATTAATGTCACCAACGCAGTTCCCTTTCCAGCGAACGTGTTATCTTTTAATGCCTAGTGCATTTGAAAGGTCATTGATTGATATATATATATTATACTTTTCCCCTTCTAAATGCAAACCAAAGTTTGTCTGCCCTATGTCGCGGAATAGCGAAACAGCAATGACATCAGTATCGACTGTTTGAGTCATGACTCAGTTAAGTCTATGTTTCACTGCATCAGACACATCTATCTTGATTCTAGTGTCAGTCTCTTCGTGTAAACATGGTGCTAAACTTGAAACATCATCAAGTGGTGGATAACACTAAACATCCTGAGCATTTGTTGCTTCAACTACCTTGTACTCAAAATTGTATTGAGCAAGCTCCTGTGAATGAAAACTTAAAAGTTCTTTCTTACTGTCGTCATCTCTCAGAAAACTTTCCCATCTTTGAGGATGTTTTTAATCCTGGGTTCGTCTGTGTATTCCCTTTCCCCTAAATGTTGCCCTTGCTTCTTTTAGCAGCTTTAAAACTACCAGTATTTCGCTATTCCGTAACAAAGGGGCAGACGAACTATTGATTGTATTTGGGGAGGCAAAAATCTTTGGATTAATATCTATCAATGGCCTTTCAAATGCACTAGGCAATGAGTGATCACACATTTTTATTTCTGACCAATACCTTATGACGGGTTGTGATACTGTTCTCTCTTTGCTTGAAAAGGAAAAAAAAGACTGCGTGGGAGACATTAATGGTATTTAAAGATGTGACTTTAACATAAAGAATGATGATTGATCAGCCTAAATCACCGCGGTTGTACTGTACAAACTTATCAGATCTAACATGATTAACGAACCAAGAAAGTCAATTTTTGCACAAAAGGGAAATCTCATTTTAAGTGAGGCTATTCCCACGACTTGTTCTAGTCTTTTCAAGCATGTAAAACGTGTAATATACTAATGCAGGTGTTTAGTGAGACGAGCTTTGGATTGACTCTTATGCTACCTAGTCTTGTCACTAATGGATTGCGAAGGGACAAAGAGGGTCCCTTTAAAAAGAAACTCTTTCTGAGACCTCATCATTTTTTCAGAAGCTTGTACATTATGGATGTAAGAAAGGATGCCGCGGTTATTTTTAATGTGTAAAATCGGGTCTCCCGTGCACTGCCTTGTGTGCATGTGGTGGTGATTGTGAATAAGCATGTATTCTTGGCCAAATAGAAGTAGTTTTAAATATTTTTTAGTACTATAGTGATTTTATTTTGTTTAAATCAATCTATCCAAAACTGTACATCGAAGAAATAGATTGAGGACTCATCTTTAAAATTTACGTCATATTTTTACCGGAAGTGTCAACTTTATATCTTAGCATTTACAACATGCTAGAATAAGTGGTTTTGTGGATAACTTAAAGTCAAAAGTTTAATGACCAGCACAAAATAAAAAATTGATATTTCTCTGTCCGCCATTTTGGATACTTCCGGAAGTAAGGGTTTTAAAGACATATGTCTTTATACATTGTCTCCATCAGAAGCACCAAAGAAAGGTTCATACACAATGTAATTTTAGTAGCAATACGTTAAAACACATTTCAATTACCCTCCCTATAAATAAGCTTATTTTAGTACAATGTCCGCCATATCGGATTTTAACCGGAAGTGGGGTTTCTGAAGACATCTAATCTATTTAATTTATCCAAAAGTAGTAAAAAAAAAGGTCTGTACCAAATATTATGATAGTAGCATGATAATAGGACATTTTTACACGCTAGTCTTCTATATTGGGCTGATTTAAGTATAACGTCCGCCATTTTGGATTTTACCGGAAGTGAGACATTTTTTTTCAAATGCCTCCCTATCTGAAATAAAAGAGTAATAGTTGAGGAAGGTCTATGCCAAATTTCATGCTTGTAACAGGATGTGCACATTTTTTTACAAAGCGGTCATTGTTCTATTATAGTTCGTTTCTGTGTGTATTACATTTTAACGTTGTGTTCCCGTTGTGTCGTTTGTTTACTATAAGACTTGTCACGGTACTTATTTATCCCAAATTCATGTATTTGGTTTTGATGTTATATTAGTTATTCTCATAGGATTTTTTCTAATGCTTAGTCCGTTTCTGTGTGTGTATGTGTGTGCTACATTTTAATGTTGTGTCGTTGTTCTCCACTTGTATTTAATGCGTTTCCCTCAGTTTTAGTTTGTTACCCCGATTTTGTTTTTTGTCCATGGATTTATGAGTTTTTAACAGCGGTATACTACTGTTGCCTTTATTTATATAGTTAAGTTCTTTAAATATTTTTATTATTAAATATTAATATCCTTGTTTTTATATAATTTTACGTTCAAAATATATAATAAAGGACAAACTTGCTGCTATATTATTTATTTCTTTACATTGTAGTCAAAGTCCGATGGAACTACATCATTTACTGAAACATTTCTTTTAACAGGAAATCTCTGAAAATGCTAATGTTTTGTTTTTCTTATCCATTATCAAATAACTAAAAGTGAAAAAAAAATTATCCTATCCGAAATTTTTATCTCTGACGTCTAATAGATCTAAGTAAAGTATTTGTGTAAACGCTACCTATTCAATTAATACATCAAACTGATTCGTTTGCAATTCTGCATATATTACATTGCTTATTTAATTTGTGTGATTTATCAAAAATTGAAACCAACCAATTTAATTAAACGTAACCAAAATACCAACTGTAGTCATAGAGCTTTATACAAAGTATTTCATACTTATGACAAAAACGCAAAGCTGAATAAACTCAAAGACGCTTACTTAGTCGATACTTCCGGTCTTGCTCAATTTAGATAGCATAATCTATTTGTTTTATTGCAATACAATCGCAAATCAACCACAAAATCAAATTAACGATATATATATATACTGAAGCATGCTGTTGATTTTATTCTTATTAATCATGGACTGCTATGTTATGTTATAATCTAAACTATTGACTAGAATATGTGTCAATTTATTATTTCATGTTCTTAATATAACACATTAAAGGAGGGCGTTCGTTCAGCAGTGAGAGTTTTACAGATACGATGTATAGGCTAAAATGAATTAATGTGTTTTTTCTCATTTGAGAAAAGTGCAATGATGTCTTTATTTTTAAAGCTATTGTAGGGAAAATTTCTTATTCTGTCAAGTTATCATTTTTTTTATAAATGTGTCCACCCTTAAAAGAGTTTCGAAAGACACCAGAGGGACAGTCAAAATAATAAATCGAAATTAAACTGACAAAGCCACAGTTACATAATAAAAAAGACAAACAGTCAAATAAATAATGGTACAAAAGACACAACATGGAAAATTAAAGACCAAGCAAAGATATGTTGATCCACTTTATAGAACCTTGCTATTAGATTTCTTAATCATTTGTTATCATTTCAAATATGCGGGAAACATTTCCCGCTAAACATTAAGCTTACAATCTGCTAACCATTCCGAAACACCCGATTTACCCACTCCCAGTTTTTGGTGGAGTTTATATTGCTCAGTCTGCTGGTCTTGTTTTTAGCCATGGCGTTGTCAGTTTATTTTCGATTTAAGATAAAAACGTCTATATAATATATTTCGCCTCTTTTTTATCACAATGAAAAAAAATAATAATGTTACATATATAATATGTATATGAATTGAAGAATCTATGATTTAGATATTTAAAATGACTTGTGTCATCATTTTTTATTAATCTTTATACAAAATTACTGTTCAATCGCTATCTGATCACGTCAATTTCAATTATAAAGGTCATTTACTGTCAACGTTCTATGAAGGATATGTTAACGTTCTTAAAAGTCTAGACAGCATTGCTGTCGACCACTCGTGGCAACATGGTATTGACAATCTTATTGAATTTTTGAATTAAAAGCACATTTTTTATAAAATTTTCATCAACCAAATGCTCCACTTATGTAACCACGAAGAAGTCAGACCCTGAAAACAACACACATATAAAAAAATACTTTCCCATTCACGGTTTTTATAAATTGATTTTCATACAAAACTAAAGGAGTGAGTTCGATGATGCTCTAAAGATATTGAAACACAACACAAGATAGGAAACACGCACAAAAGCTGAATGACAAAAATATCAAACTCCGAGGAAAATTTATAACAAAAAGTCCCTTATCAAATGATAACATCACATACTCAAACATATCATACCAAAGAAAAACACAAATCATATTCCCGACTTGGTACAGACATTGCCTTATATAAAAACGATAGATTCAGACTTGTTTTATAGATAGATCAACATCTCTTTTAGATGAAAGTCGAATAAAATTCCAATATATTGACAAGTATTTGTGAACAAAATAAACATACATGAAAGGTAATAGTGTGCTTTTTAACAATACTTTTGAAGTAAAGAACTTTGATGTTGTTTATAAAAACTATTGTATTTCTGTTTTCTTAATTTTTTACTTTTATATGAACATTTTATCACTGTCAAAAGTACTAATGTTTGTTGAAAAGAACATTACTGCGAAAATAGAGCTGAATTAACGAACATCAAGGTAATTGTAAATACTTGTTTCAAAACGAAAACCTTAATAAACAAGATAATTTATATTATTGGTTGAGCAAGCGATGATTACCCTTCCACAGAAACTGTTTAACCGAAGTGTGTAGTATCACAATCTTAATAATCTATTATATAGCATACGTTTTTACAATGTCTATTCCTTCTCTACATGCATATATGTACATCAAGTATATGTATTTTTGATTACCATTGCAACATAGTAATATCATCAACCTCTACCCAAAAATAAAAGCCAACGACAAGAAAACAGGAACGCATTGTAGTTAGCCAACTGTAGTTGATTGAAACAGTGGCCTATATTTGTGATTTTCCTCTTCCAGAATTTTTTTTTTTTTTTTTTGTAGCAAATCAATATTTTATTTTTCTCTCTAAAGTTTGGTAAATGTTATGTGTGCTTTGTACGCTATTTTCGATCCTGGAAACCTTGAAACAAATAAAAATGCAAAAAGTGTTCTGATTTTTATATGATTTTAGTATGCCCTTTTTAAAGCGCAATGAATTGATATTGACTTTGTAGATTAATGTTACTTTCCGTTCAATGTTCTTGAAGTGTTAATGGCCTTTTAACGGATGAACTTAAACTGTATTATAACTGATGTTTAAATTGATCGTATTTGTTAAGATTTCCATTTTTCTACAAATTGTTCTGAAAGATACCATAAAGATGCCTGTAAAAGTCATTTTTCGAGCACTGTTCTACTTCTATAAGATGTTGAAGAATAAGGAAATGTCGTTTAAGAACAGTAACCGGATAAAAAAATAAACGAATGAAGGAGGTTAAAAGTAGGTGAGCTAAAAACGTCAGAAGGGGCCTTGTCGACTAAATCTTTCTTACATTGCAAGCAACTTGTTAGTTTTTTATAAAGTATTACAAATATGCACATTTCTTCTTGATTTGTTTGTCTGGGTCTGTTTGTTACTTTACCTTGTAACTTATAGTTTTCATATAGTATAAGATCATCTGATATATCCTTCCATCTGATGCAAACAGCAGTAACACGGCAGATTAAACAAATTGAACAACTGACCCTTCAGGAGAACGTACATTCTCTCTGATAACTTAAACCGGGCTCTTGTGGTTTTCTGTAAAAGAGGGACGAAAGATATCAAAGGGACAGTCAAACTCATGAGTGCATTGTTATTGTTGTTTATTTTTTCTCAAGTATCTTTTTTTTACCACGGTGTATATACAAAAGAAGATGTGGTATGATTGCCAATGAGACAACTCTCCACAATAGTTTATTGGAATTATACCTTTATTAATCTATATTGACGAAGGATTCAGATCCTAAACATTATTGTTACTGTACAAAGTAAGGTGCGTGTTCATTTCCAGTCTCCTTGACAGTATTTGTTCTATCGCATGTCATATTTTAATGTTTATCGGTCTATGGTGATATAGATCATTTTAGATTGTTTCTTTTAAAGCGATTACAATTTTAATGTCCATCATGGGATTCTATTTTGACATATTCTGTAGACAAATGTCTATTGATGAAGACTGAATGTTGCCTTCAAGATGTGTTTTTCTGTGAGTTATTGTCAGAATGACGTATACTCAATTCTTCTGATATTTCTTTTTTACACATCGGCAACGTGTTTTACTAAATGTCCTCTAATTTCAAATGACGTTGTTATGCTATAAATTGTCTGAAAGATTAAAAGACTATCAGAGGATGACACTGGTGTGAAATTCGCACGAAAGAACTGATAGGTTGAAAAATAATCGCTACTTTGAAACTTGACAACAGAAGCATTAATAGTGTAACACATACCTTTAAAGGAATTGAAATATGAAAATAAGCCTTAATCTCAGTCGTGATGACAAATGCCTACATACTAATAGGTAGAAAAATCTAAATTTGTTTGCATCTTACCACTGATTTAACTTGAACTTTTGAGTTGGTTATCTCTTGAATTAAGCTTGACATTGCTTCTCATAGTGAACATGTTTGTTATAATATTGCATTCAACATATAATGACTACCACTATTTACTAAATATAAAGAAGAAGATGTGGTATGATTGCCAAGAGACAACTCTACACAAGAGACCAATATAACACAAAAATACACAACTTACTAAGTTCATTTCAACTGTTATACTTGCGGTATTCCTATACTCGACTAAGGGTGTATGTTCTTTTGTACATGTACTATCAATCAAAGGTGCAGACTTATATTGTCGAAAATATTGCTGATGCTGTAAATGGTATCTGGACTTTTCATATCCAGCGGTAAATTTCTACTTGAGAGTGGGTCGTTAACTTTATTTAATCTGTATACGCTCTCCACCACGTGTCGGATGCGGAAATGTGTTATGCGTATTATCACAGAACCATTTGAACTATTTGAATTGTACGTTCATGACTCATATATAACTAACTTTCAATCTTTTTCAATCAATATCTTCTATCAAAAATGCAGTTTTAATATCCTGTGTTTAATCCCAAATTTGCAAGACCGATTGTTCTCTTCCTGAAAATATACATGTATTTTCATGGCAAATTTTGAATCAGACGACAACCAAATAACGCCCAATTGATCAACAAATTTATTAAGAATAAGATAAGTTACGTTGCTGACATGAGAGAGAAAGTTGATTTCAATGCATATAGCGCTAAATAAATGTGACACATGCATCATGTTCATTGAAAATGGTGTTTTATGTCAAGGTCTGATTTCTAGGCTGGGCCATTCTCTTTATTTTGAGCAATAACACTAGTGTCAGGTTTTCAATATGATGGAGGTTTTGGGTTCCCAAGCACATTAGACTGAAGCAACCGACATATATTATTTGTCGAATCCTGCATTACAAGCAACTTCAGTTGGATGCTTGTAGAATTTTGGAAAATGATCTGGATTAATATCATTGCTTGATAAAGGGTTGATCCAAAACAGTGGTGATTGACAATTCATAATTATAGTAATTTGTCATTATACTAAACTGAATATTAATCAACCAATTTTGAATGTTTTGGTAGATTTAAATGTTAAAAAACAATATTGGTAAAATACCATGCTCCCATGGACTATACAGTAAAATGATATACAAAAGTAAAACAAAACGTATTTATCTATCAACATGTCATCGTACCCTTTTCGAATCACACTCGTTTCATAATTATGCATTTTTTGAGAGCACTCTAATTTCATTTGAAAAACAATATATCATTATGAATATTTTATCATTTCCTTTACATACATGATATTGATGCTAGTGGAACCCAAACAAATTCTTAGTGGTTCATTTTAATTGACTTACATGAAACATGTGTAATCAAATAGTTTATAATGTTTAAAATATCAGTAGTACAAAATTACAGTAAGTGTACCTTAAAATCCAAATCTCCTTACCCTGTCAGCTTATTCTACAATGCTAGTATAGTCGCAAAATACTCAATGCTCTTCAACTTTGTTCTTGTTTGGCTTTTTAATTATTTTGATCTGAGCGTCACTGATGAGTCTTATATAGACTAAACGCGCGTATGGTGTATTACATTATAATCCTGGTACCTTTGACAACTAATTAGTCCATCTGCTTCTTCAAGTTATTTATAAATTGTAAGCCCTCGCAGTTCCGAAGATTAATTTATAAACATCATGATTCAGAATACGTGTAAATTGACTATGAATTATTCAATAGATTAGCAAACATGTCATAAAATGATATATAGCTGCTTTATTCGGTTAGTTTAAAATGATCAAATCATCTCTCTTATGTCTTAAATGTGTCAACATTCATTTATGTTCTTTGTTTCTTCAGGATTATTCGTAATCTTGATCACGTACACAGACACGAGGACTATAAAACTTATTTTCTGTCAATATAACTCAATATATAACCATTATAAACGGAGACAGACAAATACCGACAAGAACATTATTTTTGAAAACCTGAATGTTGCATTTGTATATGATTGATAAAGGAATATGCTTCAATAAGTCAGCTTAAAATTATTGATATTGAGTTCAGAAAACTAAATATGTTGGTCTCTTTTTTTAGACTGAGGCAGAACAACCTAAACATTTAGGCATTTTAGAAAAATACACTTGCGCTAATTCAAGACTAACAAATGAGGCTCCCTGAAAAAAACACTCAGATGATATTATTGGATATTTATTTTGATCCAGGGTTTTAGATAAATATAATTGTTTATTCGAGAATACTTAAACCATTTCTGATTAAAATTTCATATGGCAAGGTAACACAAAACATCCACCGCACTCAAATGAAATTTCATCATAGGGGGTACTTCTGATTTTATTGGAAGTGATATTTTTTCTTATGTGTCAATTACATTTATGCATTCATAACATTAATGATCCAATAATCGAAATCGTAACAAAAAATTTGTTCATCCAGAATGCAATGACCATATTCATACCATCATACAACTCACGCATAAACTGATTCAAAAGAAATCAAGGTTTCATCATGAAGACAGAAGGTCATTCGTATGTCAAGGATTGACTTAAAATCGACATGAAAAGTAGATTTGTCTTAATGTCTCTGTAGTTATCTACTAATTATGGCTTGAATAGGACGGTATATTGGATATAATTATAGAATAAAATGCCTTATTACAAGTTACATTGAAACAGAAATCGTAAAAGATGTAAAGATCAGTCTTTTTATTTCATTACAATTAGGGGCTTATAAAAAAGGAAGCAACACATCTCACATTTCAATATAGAAAATAAAACTACATAACAAAATGTAAGTCAGTTTTACTACAAATCAAAACAAAGTGCACACTCAACAAAGAACTCACACATGATGTTGTGTAGAAAAATGAGATAATCTATTAAAAGGAAGATGCGATGCTTATTTTTTATGGATGTGTAAATCTGCACAAACATTCGGCCAGAATGGGATCGTTAAATTACATGTCTTGCGAAGAGAGTGCCATACAAAATATATAATCAACCAATCAATGATTCAACCCTGCATACATGTTTTGTTGTCGTGTGTTTATAGGAGGATTCATGTTCTCCATTTCTAGAGAACGGATCCCATTCGAAGGGAAACAACTGACTTAAATCCATATTTGAGTTAATATGAAGTATCTGTAGAGGCTTATTCCATTAAACTATTATGATATCTCCAGAACATTTTACAATGCCAATTACGAATTGTAATCGCTAGCAGAAATGACTCTTGAGATAAATTTCATGGTATATTAAATATTAGATATTCCACTGAAATCACTTTGCAAATTTATTATTTATACATGACGAGAGCTTTTGAGATGACCGTTTAAGACCTATAAACTCTTATAACCGTTTACAGCTCATTAAACTACTTCCGTCAATTAATGTCAAATTCTGAGAGAGAAATTTCTGAATGTTGTAGAGTCGATATTTTTACATTTTTTGCTGGCTGCATTTAATATGATACAGTTTAAACTAATTAAGAATATTTGTGCAGATGTTTGTTTGTTTATTTTGTCTAGTAGTAGTGAATTTATTTGGAGTGTACCTGTGATAATGTCTTAATTTTCTCCTCTTTTCGTTAATAAACAATGGAACATGGCAGCACGTTGAACATGCTGTTTCATCAATTACGGGTGCTATTCAAGATGTGGTCAACAACAACAAAAATGCTATGTACAGGTTAAAAACCCGTTGGTGCAGAATTTAATCATAGATGATACTCTGCAGCATCACTGTGGTCAACAAGTGATTTTCCATAGAGGTTTCCTAGTCGGATCTGCTAGGATGTTACATAGACGTACCAATTTTTACTGCACAAAATGCAAACGTCAACCATAAATGTTTCTTCAATGATGCTCGATTATTCGTAAATTAAAAAAAAAGGACAAAAGATATATACAAATTCACACAAGAATTTACAGCTATGCATTAGGAAGATATATATTCCTTAATTTTAAAAATAATTTCCTAAATTTTAACAGTAAATTTTAATCAAAACAATATCTGTATTTTCATACAATACCGTAGTACAAATATTTGGATCCAGTCTCGTATTTTTCAATGATAGAAGCTATGTTCATATTCAGAGCTGTTGCAGAGAGGTTGAAAGTAAAAAATTGAGAATGGAAACTTGGAATGCGTAAAATATACAACAATCCGACCAAAGAGCAGAAAACAGCACAAGACCATCAATTGGTCTTTAACTGATCAAGAACTTATATGCGTGATTCAGCTGGTCCCTATAAAAATTGTATGCTAGTTGATCAGCAAAGAAGGACATGACAGTAACAGTAAACTCCGATACATACAAATGGAGAAAAAAATCTGTGCAGAATTTATCTTTGTTTCAAATAAAACAATACTTGGTATGAGTAAGTTTTATGTATCCGTTTGTAATCTGTTGTTAGTCACCACTTCGGTTTTATCATGTATACATATAATATAGTTATTTTATAAAATTTACTGTTTGCAAAATTATTAATTATTCTAAATAATAAGGTTGTTCTTTTCCAGACAGAAAACATTAGCCGTATTGGGCACAATATTTTGGAACTTTTGGTCTTCAGTGCTCTTCCACTGTGTACTTGTGTTAGCTTTCGATTTTTGTTCATCTGAGCATCACTGGTTAGTCTTGTGTGGACAAAACGCACGTCTGGCGTATTAAATTTTAAACCTCAGTTATAGTTTGTAACCCGGATTTGTTTTTTTCTCAATTGATTTATGAGTTTCAAACAGCGGTATACTACTGTTGCCTTTCTTTATCTGCAATGTAATGTAGGATTACTTTCCCACAACTGTCAAATATAGTGATTCATTTACTAATCTGTTAGAGGCTCCTTTTTATGTACAATGATGATGTGTACGAAGTTAATGATAAAATATTGGGTAATTTACATATTGTTATATTTGCCAACTGCACATCGTAGGTAAATGGGGAAAACATATAGTTAGTCTGTTCAATATATTGAACCTAGTATATTACTATAAATAACAAAGAGCTTAAAACATGTATGAAAAAGATTATAGAAAGGTCAACATGGAAACTTTAGGGATATGAGGGACAGTGATTTCGAATTAAGCATGAATACTTATTTATATTGAACTATGTCTTGGGTTTTTTTTATTTTACTTTACTTTAATCATGGTTCATGTTTGTTATTCCATGGTAACTGTATTTGATAGAAAGATGTATGGACGCGATGATGAATTTTGTAAATTAAATGACTCCGAAAATTAAAGTTTTTTTTATTAACATATAATATCGTATATTTTTACAGTCAAGTTATGTTGCTTCTGATAATGTTTTGAACTTAAATGACATTTTTTATCTTTACGTTTAACTGACCTTTTTGACATGACGCGATTACAAGAATGTATTAAGTAAATTTCTAACATTTTTAATCCAATTAATTAATTGATGTGCATGAATATCACAGAACTTTGTAAAATCAATTGTTGTTCACACATGCATCATTATCAACCATAACACTTGGGACGGGAGAGTGAAAATGTCGACAAAAACTTTAATAAATTATTTGTTTTACATTTTCATTTTCATTTGTGAAACATGAGTCAAGTAAATGAGGTTCAGAATATGTGACATCTCCTTAAGGGCATATCCAACAGTTTCAGGGGAGGTAATAACAAACGTAAACGTCGTCTATTGTTTCCCGTAATTTAACGTTGTTTCATCGACGTCATAACGGAATCACCCTTAGAATTGCTATGGACGTCTGGGAAGGGCGGGTTCTTTCATCAAAAGAAAGGGCACGGCGGGAATCGGCAAAAACTCATACAGAATATTAACATAAATAGAACTCAAATCTTTAAAGATGTCTTTGTCGTCTTAGTCTATTATAAAAGAACCGCAATTATCTTGATCATTATAGACCATATTCACTTAAGTTTCCGTTTTATTGAAATTATCTTCAATACAGTAGAGAACAACGAGAACAAATGCGTAATGATTTATTATTGTATTAGAATGCAAATTGTAATTAATTCTTTACCAAACTTTTCCGAGATTTTGTCATTCAGGATAGAAAACTCAAAGTTTGGTTTAACTTAAGAAAGATGAAAAAAAACTGGTTTCTTGAGAAAAACAAGATACAGCGTAAACTAACATTTATCATGCATCTAGCTTTGCGTTGAAGTCCTAATGTACAGTATACATATAGTAGATCTTTAAATGAATACGACCTTTAACTGGTAAACAATGTAAAACAAAAGATGACACTGTAATAAAAACAAAATTGAAATAGGAAAACAGTATATAAATATACACTGACATACACGTAGAAAATATCTGACGATTTTGATGTTTACTTATGTATAAGAAAACAAATATAATTTAGCAAAAAAAAACCCAAAACGGTGTAGGTCTTGACTAATAAGACACGCTCTCATAAAATCAGCGGGTCCATAATAGGATAGGGGAAAAAAACAGCCATCGAAATACCATAATTCAAAATTGGGGAAAAGGGGGAACGGGGCTAATAGCTTAACTCAAGATTTTGATCTTATTCAACTTTATTCTAGTACGACATACGTTTTACCGCTAGCAAACTCTTTATCTTAATAATGTATCAATGATTTACTTCAGATCCACTTTCGCCTCGTTTTAATGATATGTGTGATATATTTGCCACTGGAGCACGGGAGCAATCAATTTATCAGTTTCATATAGTGATGCATAATCATCAGTTTTCAACGGATAATTGTCTGAAACAGGATTCCAGTTTTGGTATTTTATTTTTATTTACATTTTGTTTTTTAACAAAAATTTTAGAATTTCTTTCAGCATCTTTCTCTTTGAATTCGTTTGTTTGAATAATCAAAAATAATATAGTAGTCTACATCAGTGGTTACATTGTATGCAGTCAAACTAGGTGGAGGGCAGTAGAACAGAAAACAATCTCCATTGTGTATATGCAGTAACTCATATATTGAAGAGTAAAACAACAGCAGTCACGGTCGTTTTTCGGCCCTTTGGTTTATTCTCAAGCTTTTGTCTTACTGATCTGTTTGGTTTTTTTTTAATAAAGCTGTTTTTTACCTTCAACCTCAAAATGCGCAACAGATGTGTTAAAATCAGCCATGTGACTTATTTGAAGATTCATGTGACCTTAGTTGTTGTTTAGAGATTTTATTCGAAGTTCGTATATCCCTTCAACCATTTATTTAGATGGTATTTTAACGTATAGATAGCACGAAACTCACTGCACTATGCATCAGATATACATTTTTATTTCGACTAAACGAGGCTGCAAATTTATACATCCAAGCAGCTAAACGGCCGCACCAAATTTTAGCAAAGATATACGGATGGGAGAAGTCCAGAGATGTGAATATTTCTATACCCAATCAATCCTTTTGTTTTGAAAAAGATTTTAAAGGTATACATTTATACGACAGCAACCCAACGACCCATATATTTCAAAACACTAAGAGTCAACATACAGATTTTTGTTATAGCTAGAAGCCTACAAAGAATAAAAAGCCCGAAACTGCAAAATGAATTAAAACGGAGTCAGTGAGTTTTTCACTATCGGGTATCACAATTTTGACGAACACAATAGTAAAACTATCTAAATTGTTATCTCGTCCAGATACTGGTTCATTATAAATAAGAAGATGCGATACGAGTGCTATCGAGACAAATACCCAACAAAGTCAAATTGTATAAATACATTTGTCTGCCACACCGTCGCACTGCCTTTGAAAAATTAGCGGGGAAATATAACGTTATTTTCCGAAACGTCTTAATTTTTGGCGCAATTTGTGAGGCTTACGGGAGGGATGGAGTAAACAGTATTATATTACTCAATTTTTCTCAAAAACGAGTATGGTGACAAATATTTTTCAAAACGTTATGACGTTCCATTTTTTTAAAAGAATAACATATCTCACTTTGGCCAAATCGACACCGTTAGAAATATTTCAAAAAATCAAAAATGTGAATTTCAAATGTTCATTTCTTGCCGTTGTGTGGGTCCACCATAACGTTTTTGGCTTAATTTGAGTAAGAATTAATGCTTTAAATGGTAAAGTTAGATTTTTCTAACCATCTTGAATTATTTTGCTTCAATTTGAGCCCAATTATATAAGTATATGTTGATTAAAATATCATATTTATTTTTTTCAATAAAAAACGTTTTTTACTCCAAAATTGCAAAAAATGTTCAATTTTCAGCAGTAATTTTTGCAAAAACGAAATCGACAACATATATTTTTTTGGGCAAAATTCGATTCTCTGTCAACTGAAAAATGAAATATCTTAAAGGGAAAAAATTCTTACCGTCAGAAATAAACTGTTGGATATGCCCTTAAGATTGTTTCACTTGCATAAAATATATATTTACACTGACAAATTGAATCAATCACAAAAATAGAAAGATCAACAAGAAAGTATGATATTGTGGTTGAGAAAATTCAAATATCATAATAGCATGTCTATATATTACTAAAAGACCAAGTTAGACTGATAAAGAAAGTTAATCACGTTTACCATGTGTACCAGCACCTAAGATGCTTAGCAAACAACAGTAAAATTGACGTCTTACTTGTATGCCCTCTATTGTAAAGAATCACACTACTTGTCAAAATCTTTGTTAAGATTCGTGACGGTGTAAAGTTTATACTCAACAGATAGAGGAAGAGATGGCATGCGTGCCAATGAGACAACTCTCCATCCAAGTAACAATTTATAAAAGTAAACCATCATAGGTCAAGGTACGGTCCTCAACACTATATCTTAACAAAAAGTCTAGTGTTCTTGCATTCATTTGTACTTTCTTCCTGACAAATAGTGTTGTCCTTTTAACGGTGTTGTGGCCGTTTGTATTTTGACGTTTCGGTGTGTCTGTGGTTCCGTTATTTTTCTCTTATAGTTGATGTGTTTTCCCCGGCTTTGGTTTGTAAATTTGCTATTTTACCGTGTTCTAACTTTCCGCTGGTCCTGGTCTTCGTTGGCTTCTTTTTCATGTATGTCCTTTTTTATTAACTAATAAGATAGTGTTCTAATAGTCCGAATCATACATAGTAAACTTTGAACCGAGGAATGTGTTTCTAGTGACCTTAATAATAGGATTGGTATCTTTGAAGGTTTGTTGATCAAATGTACTGTATTTAATATGATACAGTTTAAACTAATTAATATAAAAAAGAAGATGTTGTATGATTGCCAATGAGACAAAAATGACACAGACATTAACAACTATATGTCACCGTACAGCCTTCAACAATGAGCAAAGCCCATACCGCATAGTCAGCTATAAAAGGCCCCGATAAGACAATGCAAAACAATTTAAACGAGAAAACTAACGGCCTTATTTATACAAAAAAAATTAACGAAAAACAAATATTTAACACATAAAAAAACGACAACCACTGATTTACAGGCTCCTGACTTGGGACAGGCACATACTTAAATAATGTGGCGGGGTTAAACATGTTAGCGGGATCCCAACCCTCCCCCTAACCTGGGACAGTGATATAACAGTACAACATAAGAACGAACTTTAAAAATCAGTTGAAAAAGGCTTAACTCATCAGATGGACAAAAATACAGTAAAAATTGGTACGTCTATGTAACATCATTGAGAATGGAAACGTGGAATGCGTAAAATATACAACAATCCGACCAAAGAGCAGAAAACAACACAAGACCATCAATTAGTCTTCAACTGAACTTATATGCGTGATTCAGCTGGTCCCTGAAAAAATTGTATGCTAGTTGATCAGCAAAGAAGGACATGACAGTAACAGTAAACTCCGATACATACAAATGGAGAAAAAAATCTGTGCAGCATTTATCTTTGTTTCAAATAAAACAATACTTGGTATGAGTAAGTTTTATGTATCCGTTTGTAATCTGTAGTTAGTCACCACTTCGGTTTTATCATGTATACATATAATATAGTTATTTTATAAAATTTACTGTTTGCAAAATTATTAATTATTCTAAATAATAAGGTTGTTCTTATACCAGACAGAAAACATTAGCCGTATTGGGCACAATATTTTGGAACTTTTGGTCTTCAGTGCTCTTCAACTGTGTACTTGTGTTAGCTTTCGATTTTTGTTCATCTGAGCATCACTGGTTAGTCTTGTGTGGACAAAACGCACGTCTGGCGTATTAAATTTTAAACCTCAGTTTTAGTTTGTAACCCGGATTTGTTTTTTTCTCAATTGATTTATGAGTTTCAAACAGCGGTATACAACTGTTGCCTTTATTTATCTGCAATGTAATGTAGGATTACTTTTCCGCAACTGTCAAATACAAGTGATTTCTTTTGTTCGGCACTTTATATTTAAAGTATGTCAAAAACAATCTTTTAGAGGCTCATTTTATCTACAATGATGATATGTACGAAGTTAATGATAAACTATTGGGTAATTTACATATTGTTATATTTGCCAACTGCATATTGTTTATAAATGGGGTAAACATATAGTTAGTCTGTTCAATATATTGAACCTAGTATATTACTGTAAATAACAAAGAGCTTAACATATATGAAAAAGATTATAGAAAGGTCAACATGGAAACGTTAGGGATATGAGGGACAGTGATTAAGCATGAATACTTAATTTTATGGAACTATGTATTGTTCTTTATTATATTTTATTTTACTTTACTTTAATCATGGTTCATTTTTGTTATTCCATGGTAACTGTATTTGATATAAAGATGTTTGGACGCGATGATGAATCTTGTAAATTTAATGACTCAGAAAATTAAAGTTTTTTTTTATTAACATATAATATCGTATATTTTACAGTCAAGTTATGTTGCTTCTGATAATGTTTTGAACTTAAATGACATTTTTGATCTTTACGTTAAACTGACCTTTTTGACATGACGCGATTACAAGAATGTATTAAGTACATTTTCTAACATTTTTAATCCAATTAATTTATTGATGTGCATGAATATTACAGAACTTTGTAAAAACAATTGTTGTTCACACATGCATAATTATCAGCCATAGAACTCGGGACGGGATAGTGAAAATGTCGACAAAAACTTTAATAAATTCAAATTTTTACATTTTCATTTTCATTTAAGAAACACGAGTCAAGTAAATGAGGTCCAGAATATGTGACATCTCCTTAAGATTGTTTCACTTGCATTAAATATATATTTACACTGACAAATTGAATCAATCACAAAAATGCAAAGATCAACAAGAAAGTATGCTATTGTGGTTGAGAAAATTCAAATATCAGAATAGCATGTCTATATATTACTAAAAGACCAAGTTAGACTGATAAAGAAAGTTAATCACGTTTACCATGTGTACCAGCACCTAAGATGTTTAGCAAACAACAGTAAAATTGACGTCTTACTTGTATGCCCTCTATTGTAAAGAATCACACTACTTGTCAAAATCTTTGTTAAGATTCGTGTAAAGTTTATACTCAACAGATAGAGGAAGAGATGGTATGCGTGCCAATGAGACAACTCTCCATCCAAGTAACAATTTATAAAAGTAAACCATTATAGGTCAAGGTACGGTCTTCAACGCTATATCTAAAAAAAAGTCTAGTGTTCTTGCATTCATTTGTACTTTCTTCCTGACACGTAGTTTTGTCATTTTAATGGTGTTTGTTTATTGACGTTACTGTGTTTCTGTTGTACTGTTGTTTTTCTCTTTTAGTTGATGTGGTTCCCTCGGCTTTGGTTTGTGACCCGAATTAGTTCATTTAAATCGATTTTATAATTTATTGAACTGTTGTTTATAGCAAATGCCTTTATTTATTAAACAAAACATCTTTGTTATTTTACCGTGTTCTATCTTTCTTCTGGTCGTTGTCTTCGTTGCCTTTTTTTATGGATGTCCATTTTAAATAACTGTAAAGATCTAAAGATAGTGTCCTAATAGTCCGAATCAAAAATAGTAAATTATGAACCGAGACATGCGTTTCTGGTCACCTTCATATTACGATTGGTATCTTTGAAGGTTTGTTGACCAAATGTACGGTGCATTCAATGGATGAACACACATAACTAAAGAACTTGAATCGATACAATAACACTTAATTTCAAAAACTATACCTTTTTCGAAAGTCCTTGCTTCGTAGTAAGCATATATTTTACAAAAAAGTAAAAAAACATCTAAAATGAACTCACGTCATTGAATGTTTACTTAATAAGAATTGGTAAGATGATAGTTATCGAATTTCAATGAGGCACGTGGGTAACTGCTCATTTCATTATTGTTTATTTTAGACTTAAATCCCGTGAGAATTATTTTTGAAATTAGAAGAATTAAATTAATTATTGGTAATTTTCCTTGGCAATTCTAAATTCAAACAAAATATTACTTCATTGTTTGAAATCGTTTGATAAAAACTTAAATAATTAGTTATCAATTTAAAGTATGATATGATTAATAATAAAAATCTAGCACAGTTACTGAACTTTGATTTAAATACAGATTTACTTTTACATTTTATGACTTGGATAGAGAGTTGTGTTATTGGCAATCATATCACATCTTCTTATATCCATCTAGCAGACTGAAGAACGAAATACATGTAGGTACTTCATTATCATTCGAAATGGACATATTTAATGCGCGTGTAATGTTAAAATACATATTTTAGTGAAGATAAATGTGTATTTTCATTACAGAAAACGTTTCTATGTGTTATCTTTAGAGTATTTGATTAATAGGTTCCTTATCGTCATCCTAAGGAACTTTCTTTTTACTCAAATTGAAACGAGTTTTACATTTTCAAATGCGACTTATAAACAACCTGTAACATATAATGGGTAATTGAACTGATGTCATTGGTAAAGTATAAAATGAATAACCTCCCTGGTATTGGGTTTGTTTGCTTAGACTTTATTTCAGTTTTTTCTTGTCTGTCTTTTTATTATTTTGGCTTTGTCCTTGGTGTGCTCTGACGTTATTGAAAGTATAATTTTGAACAATTTATCTTTTCTAATGATTTACACATACTATTCAAGACAATGGATATAGTTTTCGAAAATTCAAAGTTTGCTTCCCTTGTTATCAGATAACTCGATATATTAAAATTTTAAAGGCAATTAAAATATGGTTTCCATTTGTTTTTGGTCAGCAACTTTTCTAACCAAAATATCCGTATATGATCATACCATGATCAAGCTGACTACTTTCAAAGTTGGAGAGAGATCTAATTGCCATTCCTAGTAAAAGAGTAACTTAACATGTCCCAAAAAGCGGGACGAAAAATACCAAAGGGACAGTCATACTCATAAATCGAAAATAAACTGACAACGCCATGGCTAAAAATGAAAAAGACAAACAAACAATAGTACACATGACACAACATAGAAAACTAAAGAATAAGCAACACGAACCCCATAAAAAAAACTAGGGGTGATCTCATGTGCTCCGGAAGGGTAGGCATATCCTGCTCCACATGTGGCACCCATCGTGTTGCTTATGTAATAACATAACAAATCCGGTAAATCGTCTAATTCGGTAGGTCCCAATCATGAAAGGGAAGGGGATTGTAGTTACGACGCAAGGAATACTATCCGATATCATTGTGAAACGGTTATTCCATAACAATCAACCAACTCGTGATGTCGTCCGATAAATGTACGAAGGGATGATTTCAACTTCACCATTTTGGACTCTCGGTTTAATAGCTTCCAAGCGAGCAGCAACCCTCTATCACGAAAATCATGATAGGAACTGACAACACGGGAATATTGTATCATTTGGGAAATATATACCCCGTATGCAGGTGCTGCTGGAATGTTGCTACATAGAAATGAAAAGTTCACAATTGGAAAGCTGAAATCATCCTTTTTGTCGTAAAGTATAATTTTCAACCGACCCTCATTGCCAATTTCTAGATGTTTGTCAAGATATGAGGCCGACTTAATTGCATCTGTAGTATCCTTTATCTCTAGTTCGATGGGATAGATGCGTTCCACATAGTCACCAAATTTTGAATTATTAAGTGAAAGAACATCATCTATATACCGGAAAGTAGATAAAGGATATCGCGGTATACTACTGTTGCCTTTTTATAGGTTAAAGTTTTGCGTTCGATCAGAATACAAAAAAATTGTTGCTTCAACATGAAACTGTTGCTCATAAGTGATCAAAGAAAAAGATAGCAATGATTTTCGTGGTCAGAAAAAAAGTATTAAATTCTAACATACTAAGAAATGCGTACGAAGAGGAATAACTCTATATTTAATAACAGTAATTTCGATGTGGTCTTTTAGATCCAAGTTTATTGGTAACAACACATGCAACAGTTCATAAAAGACTAACATGGGGAAAAGAAACACTTGCAGTCGTGACAAGCTTAACATTGCTGTTTTTCTTTATTCATGTCAATGCATATTTGATTATAACATTTTCACCGTAAAAGTGAAAATATGAGTGTGTATTTCGCTATTATTTAAAGGAAAAGATTTGATGATACTGAAATGAGGCCATGATAATAATGAGACGCAGGATGAAAATACAATCAACAACAATCGAAATAATACGAAAACGTAATAAGATCAATAATTCTAATGAAACTATATGGAAATTATAAAATTTAGAAACAGGTGAAAAATGCATCAAACGAATATAAAACCCAAATGTTCCAAAAAAGTCAGGTTTATACGAAAAGTGACTCCCGTCTTAATGGTAATATCCATTATGAATAGTCAAAATCAGAGATAAAATAACAAAAATACCGAACTCCAAGGAAAACGCAAAACGGAAAGTCCGTATCTATATAAAAAAAGCGAAAACTCACACATGAATAGCAACTGTTATATTCACTGGGACGAAAAAAAGACTTGGCAGTTTAACATTTGGTAGCGGTATTTACATGATTAATTTAAGCATGGATGTAAAAACAAATTACCTCATTCGATACTTAAAAGTATTCTTTTAGCAGAATGTAATTCATTACAAATTAACTTTCTATATGTTTCTAAGAGGGTCACCTCACCATATATACAATGTATCCTTTACTTTCTATCTTAATAATTTTATTGTGACATTGTAAATCATCTTTTTTTTTTAGGTGGCTATTTTCTGAGCCTTTCGTAAAAGTTTTTATTACAAACCAAGAATAAATTAGAAGAAGGATATACGACACACATAGGTACATGTACACAGTGTTGAAGAAAACCTGTAACGACTGACGCCAGGTGATAAAAACGGTTTAAATGGTATTTCGTTTAGGTGAGCATATATTGTTATTCTTATGAAGTAAACATGTTTTATTCTTTTTTTTAAATTTGTACGCATTTTTGGTATGATATATTTGATCTAATATTAACCAAGAAAGTGTCTAATTAAATGAATGGTTCTATACAGGTGAAATAAAAATAAAATCATATCCATGATACATGTAATAGCTGAATGTTGCATGTATGTAGTTAATATTATTTTTACGACATTTAAATTGAAATTGAAATGGAGTAAAAGCGGTTCATTATCTCTTCGCGATAGAAATTATGCGACATTGACTTACAAGAAATGTAATCCTTATGCTTTTATAACTTATCTATTGTTTATAAACGAATGAACTGAAGAAAATGAAATAAAAGATCTGTTAATCCTGCCGTTCATACTTAATGTTTATTAATTCGTGTGTTAAAAACAAAAAAAAAACAGGTATAAATGCGCATTATAACCTACATATTCAGTCTGTAAATGTCGTTTTGTGGACAATTGCAGATACTCTTCCTATTTTATCCCCAATATGTGGTTACAGTACATGTACTAATATATGTACATTGATATAAAGGAAAGAAAACAGTAGTAATAACACAAATTTTCAAACTATGATATTTTATCGCTGAAAGCAGATAAATGTAGGTGGGGTTTCTCAGGTCTATAAATAAATTTCCGACCTTTCTTAGATCTATCAATAACTTTACACTCCCTGTTTGTAGTTACATCGAACTGAAACGATCAACGTATGTAAATTACATGTATGTTAAGCATTTGTAGGGAACAGATCCAGTTACCGTTATAGTTTCGCCACATATTGATTCCATTATTTTTAAATGAAAAGATTTTTTTAATAACTTGTAGTAAAATTATTAATTTTAGAGGAACAAAAAACTTGAAAAGAGGAGTAAACAGATAGTTGGTAAATAGGGAATACAAAATATTCTATGAGAAATCGAACAAAATGAATAAGTAACGGAAGGTAGAAGTAAAATTGAGAATGGAAATGGGAATATGTCAAAGATACGACAACCCGACAATAGAACAGACAACAACAGAAGGTCACCAATTGCATTATTGAATATTGAAATTTTTGTTCTTTCACGAATGAACTTCTTTTTTTTCCTTCTCTTTTTTAAATTTTGGTAAATTCTTTAAGTTGTTGAGTACTCTTTGAATTAAATTGACTACTTCGTGTTCTTGTGTAAACAAAATAGATATTGCAAATAACTATAAGTACATATTTGTTTGATCGCTTGATTTTTTTAATGTTAAAATTCAGAATTGCATTGTAACCATAGTAAAAGATTTTAATAGGGCTGTCTTGTCTTTTTCCCCTAGAAGTTAACATAATTTGGAGAGGTATGATGTGTCCATTTGATTGAACTGAATATAAATATTTTCTTGCATGCAGATTTAATGCTATCTACTGCAATTTTGTACTAGTATGACAAGTAAGATATAAAGCCCGCAAGTGTTGACAAGCATTTAAAAAAAATGACACGGCATGAGCAAAAGTCAATGCTCTTTGTTATGCATATAGAGTAACTATTATTTCTGTTTCCGATTTTTAATTTACTTGCACTTACAGTGTAGAACATTTATAAGTTATCTGTTAACCGCAAGAAACGTTCTCATCGTGTTTAACTAAATCATTAAAAGATTATGCACATCTGAACAAAAAATGATATGAAGATAATTTGTATAACTGTCAATTATTCCATAAATAACCAAACTGGATGTGAGAGGTTTAAGCTTGTCATGTACACAATTGAATCAATCTCATAAAAAAGAATATTAACCTTAAAAAGCTTCAATAATTCGTAGTTAAAAATTCATTTTGATAACCGGTTGATTCAAGATAAAAATGTCGGTCACTTCTCGGTAGGATACATATAGATCAAGACTTGTTCAAATTCCCCGTCGTTCACAATTCGTCATTAAAACAGGTACGTATAACTTTGTTAGAATTTTTCTAATTTTGTATAGATTTTTCTTTAAAAAGAAATAGCCGTATATACATGTCACTTATGTTATGTTAAAAAAAAGGCAGTATTTGAAGAGTAGAAGATGAAATAACAGTTCGTTTTTTTCGCTAGATATGTTATATCATTTATCCTAAACTCGATATATTTTTTGTAACACATTGATTGTATTTAAATTGAAAGTGAATTGTCACGGACAAGGAGTCAAAAAGAGGCTTTTAAATTACAACCAAACTTATATTACGATAGACAAGTGATAAATCAAACCACTGTAGACATACAAATAAAGAAAACAAGAAGAGAATGAGTCAAGTAACGCTATTGTTCCGTCTGTCTCTAGTTTAATACTAAGTTTTTTTTCAATTTTGAGTATTTAATTTGTCAGTATCTGAGTATGTTGAAATCTCACAAAACATGTTTAACCGAGCTGAGAACCATCTCCAGGTGCACGATTTTCTCGTTGCGTCAATGACCCATTGGTGGTGTTTTGCTGTTAACTGCTTTCTGGACGGGTTGTTGTCTCCTCGACATAATCCCCACTTCCTTTTTTAATTTTATTGAATTGAATTTTTGATCACGTTATGGTTATTCCAACCAATGTTATAAATTGAAGTATGGTATGTCTAGTATTTTTCGATAGTACAAATAGCAATATTTTCACTTTTCCTGTATGAAATACAAAATATTTTCGATTTTTAAATGTTCATTCCTTTTAGTTCGTAAAATTGTGTCGACATATTTTGTTCACAAAAATGTTAATTCATTTATAGAATTTATTCATGATACAATCCATAAAACTGAAATGAATTGAGAAAAACAATGACTTCTTCACCTATTGATGCATAACAAATTTGTGCAATTGTTTGTTGGATAAATGTAGATATTTTCTCTCCAAATGTCATAAATAAAACATATGATTACAGATGTGATTCTTACATATATTCACATTAATAGGAATTCCACCAAAGAGTAATAAATAAAATATATATCCTAATGTTCGTGCTTTTCTGTTAAAAAAAAACAGAACAACGCAGAGGCAAAAACAACGGAAAAGAAATGGCTGGTAATAACACGTAATTATACAGTAAAAAATTAGATTATATATGTGTTTTTCTACATTTACATGCACTTTAGTATGGTCAATTTGTTTCGACATTTGTTATCCTTAAGAAAGGTAATCTAAATGTTTATTTAGTTGATCAATTGATCAACTGATTCTTAACGCGTGATCTAAACAAAAAATGAAGAAAAATATGAGTGATTTGTACTACTGCCCATATGCCCTAAATAGTCACTCTGACAATGTTACTTTGTTTATAAGTGCAGACAGTTGTTCATATGTCCTTAAAGACATGTGGTTAAAGATTTGATTTTAACGTGTCAAAATGTATGTAAGAACTTTTTAAAATAGATTGTGCGATATTGAATTTCAAAAAAAATTATTTTAGAAATTGATTTAAAAAAAATGCATATCAAACGTATGATTATTTCAACGAAGGGTGGGGATTTTGTTCAGTCATAATTTAAAAAAAAAAACATAATTGAATCTTTTGCATTTCATTAAACAATATTTGACAACTCTATCGACAGAAGTCTAGAAAAAAATGTTTCCAGTCGATAGACAACATATATTTGCAATACAGTGACGAATCATCAAGCTTGAAAGGTAAATCTTTGTTAACCTTTTTATTTTTCTAAACCTGTATAATGCAACATGTTTCAAGTTGAAATTGTATAAAAATCGTGTTTTAGGTGTTTTAAAACAGACCCCGTTAGATAAAAAATTAGGTGGCAAACAACTGGCTCAAAATACGTACACCTCTTTGTTTTCTTTTTATATCTATATAAAAGTGACTGTTACATATATATTCACGAGTAGGTATAACACAGATAATAATACAGGTAATCTCTTTTGTGTTTTGACACCGTCCCCATATTTAAAGTGTAATTTATCAACCTTAGCGTCGTGAATATACCTTTTCGTAACATGTCTACTTGAACTGAAACGATCAACGTAAGTATATTACATATTCGTAAAGCATTCGTATGACGCAAATGCGAAAACAGTATAAGTTTATTGATTCCCTTTTTTTAAATGAAAAGTTTATTTTTTAATAACTTGTAAATGTATTACTTTTAGAGGAACACAAGGCTTAATAAGTGGAGTAAATATATAGTTGGTAAATAGGGAATACAAAATATTTAACGATTAATCGAACAAAACAAAAAAATTACGAAAAGTAGAAGCGCAGTATTGACAATAACTTTTGTTCTTCGCGAGTTGACATTTTTTCTGTTTAAATTTCGGTAAATTCTCTGAGTTGTTGGTCAGTTGTTTAGTACTTTGAATTAATTTGACTACTTCATGTTCTTGTGTAAATAAAACATAAATTGCAAATGAATATTACAACTTTGTTACGCCATATTTGTTTGATCGCTTGATTTTTGAGTGTTAAAATTCAGTATTGCTTTGCAACCAAAGTAAAAGTTTGTAATATAGCTATCTTGTCTTTTTTTCTGTAGACGTAAACATAATTTTCGGGTTATAGTGTGTCAATTGAACAAACCTTCTGTTTTTTTCTTCAAATGTCCTAAAAAACATATGATTACAGATTTGATTCTTACATATATTCATATTAATAGGAATTCCATCAAAGAGCAATAAATAAGATTTATATTCTAACGTTCGTGCTTTTCTATAAAAAAAAAAAAAAAAACACACAAATGCAGAGGCAAAAAATTTGCAAAAGTAATAGCTGGTTATAACACGTAATTATGTAGTTAAAAAAAATTATATTTTTTTCTAAATTTACATGCACTTTAGTATGGTCAATTTGTTTCGACATTTGTTATCCGCTAGAAAGGTAATTTAGATGTTTATTTAGTTGATCAATTGATTGTGAACACGTGATCTAAAAAAATAAATTGAAAAAAAAATATGAGTGATTTGTATTACTGCCTATTATTCCCTAAATAGTCAATCTCGGAATGTTAATTTGTTTATAAGTGCATACAGTTGTTCATATATCCTTCAGTGGTTAGAGATTATATTCTAGCGTGTCAAAATGTATGTAAGTACTTTTTTTTAAATAGATTGTGCGATATTGAATTTCGAAAAAAATATTTTAGAAATGGATTAACCAAAAATGCATATGAAAGTCAGCGCTTTACTTGTTGCTCTGTGTTTTCGAATTTCTGAGTTTTGAGGTCTTAGATAATTCCAACAAAAACTTACAATTTACAGCGTTGGAGGAGTTCATTCAATGATATTTGATGCGGTGTATTAACAAATAAGACTATTAATCTTTATTACAGATAACAAATAACTCAGCCTTTATCCAAATGAATTTAAGGAATTGCCGGAATGTCCTATTGTTGGTTCTGGCTAAATTTTTAGTATTTGTACACACACAAGGTCCTACGTATACTAGTATTGAAGCGGCAGTCTCTGATGCCACGAGGGAAGTAAATGCAAGAAGATCTGGAGGACTTAGACAAGTGCAAGAAGCAACATCAGGTTACAATGTGATGTTTCTGTCTAACTACCTTTTTAATAAAAAAAATAACAACTTATCAAACTCAATTTATGTATGCTTATAAATAAAAATAAATAAGTCATTGAATCATTTTTTTTTGTTTCAATCAAGGTACGTCTAGATCTTCGCTAATCAAATTTGTTTCGACGGAATTCAGTGCTGGTAATCAAACATATGATTATCTCTACTAAGGCTGAGGATTTTGTTCAGTTATAATTTAATAATTTAATTTTGGATGTAATGCGTCTTCTGATTGGCTGACGTTATTTTGTTATGAGCCCATAGACATAATTTAGTCATGTGACCGTGACGTCATCAACGTTTTTTCATGGTTTTCTACAGCTTAACATGGAATATAGGATTAAATTATAAGAAATGACTGTAATATTTTTTCTGTCTATTCGAAATAACATAAAAAAAATGTGGTGCACACTGTTAAATAACCCGCTACGCGCGTTATTCAGTGTGCACCAAATTTTAAATGTTATTTCTTTATAGACAGAAAAAATATTACAGTCATTCCTTAAATAAAAAACATAATTAAACCTTTTGCATTTCATTGAATAATATTTGACAACTCTGTCGACAGTAGTCTGGCATAAATGGTTCCAGTCGATAGAAATACATGTATGCTTTACAGTGACGGATCAACAAAATACAGCTCAAGTTTTCAGAAATCTTTTTTATATATTTATATGTTATAGCACATTAATATTTTCTGTGTATAAAGGTGCTAATAGTTTGGAAGGGATAACCTCTCATTCTGCCGTTCATACACCAAAGTGTGCCCGATACCATAGTCAGAGACAAGCTTCTGGATTGGATAAAGCCATCAGTTATGCTGGAGATATGGCAATTACTGCTACTGCTAAATATGCCGAAAGGTTGGTTCACACTTTGGTTATTACAAATTTTCCGTATTGGATATCTGTATTTGTTGGAGTTGTACAGCCATAGGTTTCTTTTGATAGAAACGTGAAAGTAATTGAGTTTTGAAGATAATTTATGCTCCAACATGTCTAATATTAGTTTTGTAAAAATGTAAAAAACTGAATTCCAAGCATCATAATTCTAAGTAAAATAGTCTTTTCAGTTATTTGGTCCTTCCACACTTTGTAAAAAACCTATTGTATTTGTTCTGATTATTGTTTTCTTTGTTCCATGATCACCTTTGTCACTTAAAAAGATATATATAACATAACAAGTATAAAATGTTTGCCTAATTTTGATTAAAAGTATGATGCATTTGGTCTGCAACAATGCCATTATATCTAATATAAGTTATTGTACCTGAAATTATTTATTTTACGGATAATTGATTATTACTCCAACTTGGTACATGAGGGTCTTTTGAAAATATGACCTTGAAAAAATAAAAGTGGCTTTTAATTAACCAAAAGTAGCAATTTTTACAATTATTTGATGGGAAACTTTTCTAAAAATGCATACAAAAACCTATCCTTTGATACCGGAAGTGAACTTTATTTCTATCATTTTATTTCTATACTCGTTATAGTAGTGTTACGTCCCCTTATAACATAAAACGGCATTAAAGTCAGATCTAAGATGTTTTGCCAAAATAACAAATGACGAAATTAATTAAAACAAATACAGAAAGCAAAATAAAAGTAGAAAATTGTTATTGTTGGCATTTCCCTTTGTATAGACCAGTGGAAGTAGGTCCTAAATATTGAACACATGGTCAGTCCATTAGTATAAATACCACAATTAAGGATAATTGAGATATTTCATTACACAGTGAGTGTGCAAGTGACCAAGTCAATTCCATATAGGGTTCGAGCTTCACTCTCAACTTATTTTGCATTTAATGACCCTTGATATATCATATATGTCCCTAGCACACTGTGTAGCTGATAATATATACGTTTTATTCAAAATAGCTACTAATGTTCTATGACGTGTACCTTTGAAACTATGACAAACATCATGTTTAATAGGCCTATATGGAAACCAGTTTAAATTTTCTTTACTGTTCGAGTGCTCGGTGGCCGAGTGGCAATTTGGTCAACTTCTGTATCCATACATGTAGTTTACAACACGTACTGGGTGCTTTCGACTCCATTTTAAATTGACTAGAATTGAAGGTAGGCGATTCTGTCTGAGAACTTCGGTTTCCTTCACCAATAAAAATTTACCGCCACGAAATATCATATAATGATGAAAGGGGCGATATACATCAATAAATCAATCAATCCACCAATCCTGTTGTGTGTCTTTTTCTGTATATTGTTGTTCTTTATTGACTGTTAAATATTGAAGTGTAATAATACTTTTTTATAGTAATTCATTCTAAATGTATTTTTTCCTGTTAGTGTTAGCCAGATTTGTATTGCTACTAAATACACAGAATCCTCTTAGTTTCTTCACATCTTGTTCATGGAATAAATAAAACAAAAAAAGTATTGCAGTGTCATTAATTTATCGAGCATTAAGAAATAAAATTAAAAAAAACTGTCAACGAATATAATTGTGTTCCCTCTAAAACTATTCAAACTCACTCATTCGAACATGAAAAGAAATGGCTTTCTTGCCAACTATGCATTTTGTTCAATAGTCGTTCTTCGATCTTTTTGTCGTGATTTAACGTATGGCTTATAAATTTGGATCGTCGTTTTTTTCAAAGTTTGCACCATTTACTTAAATTTGCTGCGTTTTCGATTATATACCTTCTTAAATTTAAGGAATGGAGGTGCGTTTCCAGATCCAACCGAATTTAGAAAACTTATGAAACCGTATTGTCCAAATCGTGCCACAGCGTGTAATCGACACGACCTCTACAGAACAGCAAATGGATCTTGTAATAATTTACATAACCCTTCGTGGGGAGCATCTTTAACAACACAGGCAAGATTAATGCCTCCTTCATATGGCGATAGTGAGTAATTGTGTTTTTATAAGTAGTTGTTGTCCATTCGTTTGATTTGTTTTATTTTTTGATTATCTCGATTAAGGACTTTCCGTTTTGGATTTTCCTCGGAGTTCAGAATTTTTGTGATGTTATTTTTTATATGAAATATACTTAATGGAACTGAACTACTTTTTTTAATGTACTTGTTTAAATTTTTTTATCATTATAGATTATAAGGGTACACCTATTTGATTTTACGCTTTTTACGCTGTTTGCTGAAGCAGGAATTTCACAGACAGAATTTTCATATTCAACTGTCGCTTCTTTAAGAAATAAATTTATTTCGCGATATAAATATTACAAGCATACAACTATATATTTCAATTTGTGGGGCACACTGTTCATTGTCAACCTTTATTTGTAATACTAGTACAATGATCATGAAATGGTAAAGCGTTTTATCCCATTTCTCATAATATCAAATGGTAGTCCCTTAATGAACTTTTCTGAACATATGTAATCAACACTTCAACGCTTGGTCATTATGGAATAAGTCCCTGCGTTTTCCCCATATTTCAACCGTCTTTTTTAAGCAACCAGTTCCATGACCTGACATTTAATTTTCAGTTCACCAACAATGTGTGGTCAACGTGAATACATGGTTTTAATGGAAGTAGTACAAGTTGATTTGTAGAACTGTTTTTGTCCTGTTCGGTACTGCTGCCTTCAGTACATAATCTCAATTTCTGTCAGCAAAGAACTTTATTTCATAATCACATTGTACTTCCAATTATCATTTTAAGAGTTATAATCTCATCCGAATTACGTATTCTTTTACTTTCTCTTAAGTCAAGAGTTATAGTTGAATAAAAAAGAAAATGATTTAATCCTCATATCATCTTAAATATAATATGCATGAATGAGTTTCAAATTTAATTAATCACATATTTGATATTGTGAACAAGCGGAATGCATGATAGATTTAATCCTGTTGAAATTTGTTTGTAAATCTACAACGTTTTATAGAATTTCGGACATCCGACGAATTAAAAGAATATAAAACTGAATGTATCAAATAATTATTATATCAAGTATTCACAATGCCTATCAATGTAAACGTCATAATTTTTCTTTTTTGTAGAATTTAACCTTGGTTTGTTACCACGCATGAAAAGTGTAACAGATTGTCCGCTACCTAGTCCTCGAACGATATCGAACGCATTGTTCAATGCAGGGACGTCTCCACCCAGAAGTAAACTATTTAATCTAGCATTAACTTTCTTTGGACAGTTTCTTGATCATGATTTTATCTCAACACCTACACTTACAGGCAAGTATAATTATTCCAATATGGTAGTTAATCCACGGTATGTGTGTTGCTAGTCTATGATTACAAATAAGAAAAATGACATTCATTTATTTTCGTGGGTAGCAATTTTCGTGGATTGAGGAAAACTTGCATTGTATTTAGTTGAACATTTAAATTCGTGGTTCCCCTGTACCCATGAAATCCCCGAGAATTCGTAATCAACGAACAAATTAATAAATCTATAGTTTGATGGACTGTAGAGAATTCATCAAATTGATTATTGTTTGTTGAACATTGAAAACCAAACTCCCTAATAAAAAAATACACAAACACAACAGTAAACAAAACACAACATAGATAAACAGACAGAGCCACACGAACCAACAAACAAAAAGAGGTGTTCTCAGTTTTTACGGAAAGGTGGACAGCTCATACTCTACACGATATAGAGATACATTTACATGGATGTTTAAGTATCTATTGTCCTTAATACCGAAATTAAACAAATCATTCAGATAAGTTTTTAAAGAAACTTTTGAAGCTATATCTTGATCTTGGTTAATGAAGAGATGTGAAATTATTGGAGTATGCGAATATGTTTAAAATTTCGTGTATGTATTTTTGCAGATAAATAAGTACACAAAACGCCCATATAAATTTAAAAAAAAAACATATCTTTGTTTTTAGATGGTGGCAACGCTATAGCTTGCTGCAATGGTAGTAATCCTGTCAATAGGTAAGTGTATGACTATTGAAAATACTTCTCAGTTAATACGTTACGCATCGACTGTTTTCGACACTTCATTTAACATTTTAAAAGAATTTTGCTCCTTCCACATGTTACAATTACACTATTAGAATACAGTTTTGACATAGAACGACTGTTGTCAACTCTACAGAAGTTTTCAATCGCTATCATGAATTAGTTGAACTAGTTGGCATGTCGGTATACCAACTCAATAGCCACATGTTTTCGCGGTCGTAGATCATTGGATACCAATATAATCGTTAGAGATCTCATTTTAATTTTATCGATTTTGACATAATCCTGATTCCGCAATGATTACTGTGAGTGAATTGATAAGGTGATTAACGTAAGGTTGATTAAAATGCTTTCTCATTGTCAATGAGTCTGTCCAAAGTCACGGGATTGTAAGTCGGTTGTTGGTGTTGGCTTGTATTGTTAGAGTTGTTTTTGTTCCTCGTGTTTTTCGCTTTGTTTTAAATCATGTGATTGGTTTTCGCGTTTGAATCGTTTCAAATTTTTATATCTTGCTTTACGTGAAGGTCTCATGGGCAACTATCGCTCATACTTTAATTGTTTTTATACTAAGGTAGAGAAAAGGACGCACACTTTGATTAAGTCTACACTGAGCTCGCTTAGAACAAATGTACACTTTAGAACTTTCATATACTTATATAACCCAGTTACTCACTTAGAGGGGAATAGTTTAATTCATGTTATGAGGGTTGATTTAGATTTTAACTTTTAATGAAGATGCATGGTCTGAATTAAAGATTGTCGACCACTACAAAAATAAACAGACAAACTGAGTGTCAATGTAAAAACCATAGCCAGTGCCACTCTTTATACTATTTTACGGCGTAAAATAATAACTATGTTATTTCAGAATAATCATTTCATTTATAATAAAACATTCAAATATCTCATTCAACAATATACAGCAGTTTACCTAAATGCACATGAATTTAAACACAGCTCCTTTTACTTCTTAACAGTTCCGATACAGCATGGGTAATGAAGACTTAATCTAAATTATTATACTGTGTTGTAAGCTTCCATTAACATAATTCTGATGATACATTTTACGATGAATTATGTCTTAAATGTTGCAAGATTAGCTATCATGTATTTTGTAGACCCGAATGTGCTTCTTTCCGTACTCCTCCTGGCGATTTTTTGACAACATGCATGGCGTTTGTTAGGTCCGAGTTTGGTGTGGATCCAGATTGTTGTCCAGGTAAAACTTTCAAAAAACAAAAGACAATACATATGCTTGCTTATCTACTGGTCAATTGAAAATATAGTAGGGTTTATGGCAATGAATTTGGATAGATAGTATTTAGAATTATATTAATCTATCTTATAGAAATAAGAAGATGCGGTATAAGTACCAATCAGACATATCTACATCAAATTTTCTTTGGCACACGAAACAACAAGATATAAAGGGTCCCAACATGGCAAGTGATAATACTTCACACCGGAAAATAATCAGTCTTTTCTTTATAAAAAAAACCAATTAACTTGAAACACTTATGAAACACATTAATAAACGACAGCCACTGGACAAACATGTTCCTGACATAAGAATGGGTCAAAGAAATACAGCGGGTTTACGAGAATACAAACTTAAATTTTTTGGTATCTTTAAAAAAAAAAGCTCTAATTAAAGTAAAAGAAAATATTGAAAGTAAAAAAAAATAGTTTTCGTAATCTCTTATCTGGCTTAAAATCCTAATTCTAGCCTAAAACATACCTAGCCGACCAATATCCTGAACTAAAAAATGGGGTTAGGTTTCAAATCTTGTTTTATAAACGGTCAACAATTTTTGCGACCAAGTTAACCATTCTGTCGAATCTAATTGAATACAAGTCTAAATTAGCCTATACTGAAAACATTTCTAACATCTTTTTTCTAACTAATTGTTTGTAAGGACCAAGAAACCAATTAAACCAAAGAACATCCTTCATCGATCTCTCAACTACGTATGGAGATACACTGGCTCAACAAAATGATCTACGAGAAACTGGAACAGGTAATGTTTAATATTCTTCCTTGATATTTCTTTGACGCATGCAAATAAGATGAAGTATCTATTGTCGAATAAAATAAAACAGGTAATATTTAACACCCTGTTGCAATCTTCCGTATAGCGGGCTATTTTCGCGGGGTGTACATTTTTGTGTATTTTCGTCAATAGATAAAAATCACTAAAATAAATTTCGCCAATTAAAGTGCACATGCAAAGGTATTGATAAAAGATTTGAATCCGCCAAAATAATAACCACCAAAATATTATATACCTTATCCAATGAAAATCGCAAAAAGTTACACCCGCGGAAAAAAACCGCTATACGGTATCCGCTACATATAAGTAAACACTTCATGGATAATGTTATCTGAGAGAGAAAGGAATATGTTATATCTAACATTCTTCCCGGTGATATCTGTTATGTATGAGTATATATTAAACATGCTAAAAGGACAAAATGATCTTCCTGAAGTCAGTATTATGGTGATACGTTTTCCTTGTTGGTTGTCTTAAAAAGATTTATAAAAAAAAGAAAATAGTCAAATTTGCAAATTTCTAATGAGGTAGTTCTCTTTTTATTAATTTACTAATGTGTTAATCAATCAGTTAATTATATGATTAATTATTTGATTTTTAATTAACTACATTCACGTGACTTCTCGAAAACTGTCATTTGATGACGCTGTTACTTAATTTGATTCAATAATCATTTATGAGATCTGTTAAACTGGTGACCCTTTAGTTGCATTTTCCGGTCTTGAGCCCACGAAACACGACTTCAAATCTTCGTAAGAAATCACCTATATGTGAAATAAACATGAGATCGAAATAAAACATTAAGTCATTAGTACAGGGGTCACAGCTGCATGCTTGGAACGAAGTACTATAAATGTTGCTGCAATGTGTGATACTTTATTAGAAATAAATAGAGACAACAGTAGTATACCGCTGTTCGACATTTATCAATCGATTGAGAAAAAAAAACAAATCCGGATTACAAACTAAAACCGAGAGAAACACACCAAATATAAGAGAAGAACCACGACACAACAGAAACACAACACTAAAATGTAAAAAACTCAGAAACGAACTATAATTAACAATGGCCATTTTCCTGACTTGGTACAGGACATTTTGAGAGAAAAAATGGTGGGTTAAACTCATCATAGAGCACCGTATTGAAATTTTGTATCTGAGCCAGACGCGCGTTTCGTCGACAAGACTCGCCAGGGACGCTCGAATCTTAAAAGTAAAAGAAGCAAAATAAGTAAAGGGGAGTTGCAATATGAACTACTGGTTTAGACATTATTTTTTAAAGGTTGGTTGATAGCTTAACATTGTATCATTATATTTATATTTAGGACGACTTTTAGAAGGATTAAACAGAATTTTACCAAATGGTCCTTCTGGTCCCACATGTGTTGCTGGAGATGTGTGCTTTAAATCTGGTAAGATTTCTTGCACTAGAAACATGAGAAAGTAGACGAATTGAATTTCATGTATTTGAAGAGCCTAGATATAGGAAAATGTGTGTAAGTGCCAATGAGACAACTCTCCATCCAAAACAAAATTTTAAAAAGTAAACCATTATGGGTCAATGTACGGCCTTCAACACTATATCTATATTTGAAATATATCGCGAAGTTTTCTTTTGATCTTACTGACTGTTAATTTCCTTTCTCAGCATAGTAGAGTTATATTTTTTAAAAAATGCTAGAAAATAATGACGCACGTATTGTTGTCTATCAAATTTACAACGTCGTCATATGTAAAATAGCGATAAACAGAATATCATTGGTCATCTCAACTTGATTGCTTTTCTCATTTTTGCCGTTACGGCTCTAACGTGAAAATCAATCTCACTGAGATGACTAACGATAATCTATAAATGATGTCAGCAGGTAAACTCAAAGTCAAGTTTCGTGAAGCGTAAAAGAAATCAAAGTGTACACAAGGAAAATAGCATGAGTTCGATGAACTTGTTATTTATTATCTTCGTTAGAAAGACTCAGAGAAAGATATTTTTAAATATGAAAATACTGCCCTATCTAATAGAATTGTTTTCGTATATGGTGAATTACTATATACATTTAACGGTAAAGTAGGGTAAGTCTTTGGTCGGGGTGTTGTCTCTTAAAATAGTTATCAAAAGTACCAGGATTATAATTTTATACGCCAGACGCGCGTTTCGTCTACATAAGACTCATCAGTGACGCTCAGATCAAAATAGTTAAAAAGCCAAACAAATACAAAGTTGAAAAGCATTGAGGACCCAAAATTCCCAAAAGTTGTGCCAAATACGGCTAAGGTAATCTACTCCTGGGGTAAGAAAATCCTTAGTTTTTCGAAAAATTCAAAAGTTTTGTAAACAGAAAATTTATAAAAATGACCATATAATTGATATTCATGTCAACACCGAAGTGCTGACTACTGGGCTGGTGATACCCTCGGGGACGAAACGTCCCCATTTTAATTCTCAATTTTAAGATTGATTTATTTACTACCATTGATTCCTATGAGCATGTGACAAACCGTTAGGAACAGTGCTTTTTTGCTGCTCTTTATTTCCATATTAAAATTAAATCTTCTCCACAAAGCAAAATTCACTATGAGTTCCAAACGGTCTTCTATGTAGCATCGGTTTTGCAAGATTTGATAATGCAACATCTGTGTAATTAATGTACATATGCTGGTTCAAATCGATATCACAAACTATGAGGGGCATTTAAATCGCACTAAAGATATCATAATTACGATTACCTTTTGAGAAATTAAACTTTACTAAAGACAGCCACAGGACATATTAAAGCTTTGTGCTAACATAAAAATATGGATAAGTGGGAAATATCATTCGAATGGAGTATATAAACATTTTTAATAAATAAACAAATCAGAAGAAAACAAAGCAGTTAGAACCAGTAAGATGGGTTATGATTATATTGGTATTTAATATATGTTAAAACGACTTTTATCTTAATATTTCACGTATATGTGTTTGAAACCGTAACAGTTTTAAAACACTTTAAATTCGAAATATAAACTTTTATTAATTGCGAAAACAAATCAGCTGAAACTTATGGTTAAACATTCTTTTCGGCAGGTTATGCTTCACGAAATAAAATGAATGACATATCATACCAAAATGTGGTTCCATGCCGTACCACATTCTTGCGGTTTTTTATCTCAAAAATCCTAGAAGTTAATTGTTGGTAAATCTGCGTTAACTCGCGTTTACAACAAACAGTGAACGTGAGTCTAATTTTTACACAAACAGAAAATGTATCTGTGCATCGTTAACCCGAAAGAAAACGAACGTTTACCTTTTATGTCTACTGAAATTGTAAAGTGAACGCACAGTTAACGCGGCGTTTACATGAAGTGCACGCGAGTAAACGCCGCGTTAACTTTTTGCCCGTCCTATACATGTTATGCTTATTCTGCATCAAACTACGTTAAGACTTCGTCCATCTTGTTATTCTTTCTAAAGTTTCTTGCCTTTTCTTTTATTGAGGGTAAGGATAACAAAACTGTTGTTATGAAGAAATATAATCAAGAGTAAGAAAACAGGAAGTATTATTTTAATTATTAAAGTAGCGAAAAATATATTGTTTTGGCGAAAGAGAAAATTGACCCACGGAGAATCCTGATGGTAAAGATGGGGTTCAATTACTTTCAATTACTTTCTTATGAATCTTAATCGGAACAGTTATGGACAAATAAGTACAGTCGAGAATAACAATTCTCATTTAAGAATTTAACTGTTTTCTTGCCGGATAATGTCAATTATGTGGTATCCCAATATTTCCATCTTTGGGAAAAATGTTGAAGATACAAAATGAAAACAAAAGAACAGATAAAATCACGTATGGACTATTAGATATGGAAAAGTGTGGTTTTTTTCTGATCACTCTCATTAATTTGCTACCCGACTAATACACACACGCACATACATACATACACACACATACTTTCAGAAATGTTCCTACATCGATGGAGTAATCCTTGAGGTTTTAAATTTTAATATCAACATACTCTTTCTTGTAGGAGATGGTAGAGCAGCAGAAGTTCCTATGATATCTGTTAATCATATAATATTCTTACGCGAACATAACAATATTGTGGAGAGATTGAGGTCATTTGGATGGACTGACGGAGAGTTACTCTATCAAGAGGCTAAAAAGATCCTTACAGGAATTTATCAACATATAGTTTATACTGAGTATTTGCCAATTATTCTTGGAGACGAGGGAATGGATATGCATGGACTTTGGAGTACTCAAACTGGTTTCAATACACAGTATAATCCCTCTGCAAATCCTACTATAAGGAACGCATGTGCAGCAGCAGCATTCCGATTCGGACATTCTGAGGTGGGGTCCTTTGTTGAATCATTCAATGAAGACTTCACACCACTTGCCAAGAGCCCTATGGAAGATACTTTCTTAAACACTCGTTCCATAAGGAATTTTGATGAAAGATTTGGTCCGGATGCAATTGCTAGATGGATGACAACACAGTTCCAGAGTAAATCAGATCGGTTCTTTTCGCCATCAGTAAGAAATCGGCTTTTTCAATCAATGCCGAAGAACGGTTTTGACCTTCCTGCACTAAACATTCAGCGAGGGAGGGACCATGGAATACCGGCATACAATAGGTGGCGAGAGTTCTGTGGGTTTCATCCCGCTCAACATTTTGGAACAAAATATTTTGGACTAACCGATCATGGTACTTCGGCTGCAAAAGTTTTAAAATCAGTTTACAGGTATTATAACTTTTCAAACTTTAAGTGCCTGTCATGTTCCTTTTTTTTTTAAATGAATGTAAAAATGCTATTGGGTTATTCCCATCTTTAAACATATTGTAACGAAATGAATATATTTAAGATATTTGTATTTTGTGAACTTTAATACATTTATTTACTTGTTTTGGTTGGTCACTGATTATTTGACTAATAGTCCAATTTTTTTTTATTTATAGGCACCCAGATGATATCGATTTGTTTGCTGGAGGTCTATCAGAAAAACGAGCTCCAGGAGCTCTAGTTGGACCAACATTTAGATGTTTGATTGGACTCCAGTTCAATTTGTTTAAAACAGGCGATCGATTTTTTTACGAAAATAATTTCTTTCCGACAGGGTTCACGGCAGGTGGGTAAATATATCACTTATAAGTGGTATACTTTAAATGAAAGCAAAACAACTGTTATATTCCTGACTTGGCATAGGTATTTCCTAATGTACAAAATGGTGGATAACACAGTCGCAAAGAATTCACTTATCTTGATAATAATGTCTTAGCAAACATTAGGACATTATGGTAAAATTTTAACTAATAGGGGTACAGCAACATCAACTTAGTTTTAAAACCTTATCCATTATAAAAACAAAACATATGTCAACAACAAATAAAAACATGACATATAGACTAAGCATAAATGAAAGACAACAATTCAAAAAATGGCAAAAGCACAATAATAGCAGGGCTGGATGTATGAGTACCGAACCACGCCACAAGGATTTAACGTATAACAGATCCGTTCCTTGTTGACTATTGATCTGTTTTTCATGTTTTCCAATTGTTCAGACAGGTAATTTCTTGTTGCATAATTGATCACTTTCAAAGGTACGTAGCTCTGAATCTTTTTGTTAGTATGCCATAGCAGCGATACTAAGTTTGTACCATACGTATTTATTATTTATTTGTTGTAGTGAAGATTTGAACGATTGATTATATTAGCATACTTAAAACAAGTTTGTCTTTTCATACAATATAAGATTGATATTTTCAGACCAATTACAACAGATAAAGAAACAGACATTGTCAGCATTGTACTGTAGAACTATGGCCGTTTATACAATGCCTAAAAATGCATTTGAATCTCCATTAGCAGGGTAAGATATATAAAATAATAATAATAATTTCTAATAAGATCATTTAAGCAACATTTTCTTTTTAGGAGGAGGGATACTTGGTATATTTAATGTTTTGGTTGTTTGAAGGGAAGATATATTCAAACTGCTCGGAACATGTTTGATTTTATACTGCCATTAAAAGTTGGCATCTTAATTTTTGTAAGTACAGATATTCCGGATAGTTGTCTTAACACTTCATTTAGTTTTCACCACTGTGGACAAAATAAGGAACTTATCATTTTTACCTGTGAGGAGTGCTTGTAACAATGAATATGAGATCAAGGTTTTTTCTGTCAGTCGAAACGGGGATTTTACATTTTTGTTATAAATTCATTGTAGATTTTTTAAAGGGGGAAAACATACAAAAGTGAAATACAATGGGATATGAGGACAATTTAACCGATAAACTATCTATATAACTCCTCAACTGTTTCAGTTCTTATTCATCCTTAGTTTTCCAATATTCGGATCTGGACGTTCTTGGTGAAGGTAAATCCAGAAAAACGATTCGGACGCATTACATGTATAACTTGTTGTTTTCATTTTGGTTTTTTAAAGTTAAACGAAGTTTGAAATACATGTACATTTCTTAATAAACGCAAGAGTGGCTTAAAAAAAAAGAATTAAACCTAACTCAAAAGTAAAAAATTATGGTATGTTGACTTGAATCTAACGTTCCATAATTGCTATGTTCTTCATTAGTTTTGTTGTCTACATGTTTAGTTATCAAATAGTTTCATATGAGAAAAAACAACTTAAGGAGTAGGTTCGGTGAGGTCCTAAATTGGCTCCATTCTTTATCTTAAATTTCGAATTAAGATTTATTGACCAATATCACATTGAATCAGATCTAATTCAGTGACTAGATAGGAAATAAGCTTTATTTATGACGCCACAAATAGTACTTATTTTGATTTTCCACGTAATAGTCTATGAATATGGGTAAATTTCCCTCGATTATTGGACAGGAAACATAGAGCGCATACATCTACAACAAAGATCTTTTACAATAATGTTTGTAAAGACATTTTATATGTCTACCTGCGTTCCATGTTTCCTGGTTCTAAATTTGGTTGAAATTCGATCGATTTTGTCAATTTTTGCCAAAATCTCTTATTTTGACCTGTTTTGGATGTAAAAATCAACGCTTTAGAATAAAATTTTTACAAATATAATTCCATTTAACTTTCTCACATGTCTTAATGTCAACTTAAAACATTTTTCATCTTGTTGCATTGTACTTTATACTCGGGGCCATTTATGGCCCTTACCGAACTTACTCCTTTAAATATCTTTCGAAATTATTTGCAGTGAAGTTATTTAAGTTATATATCATTTGAATGTAACAGTTGTTATCTATTCGTTTGATTTGTTTTAGCTTTTGAATTTTCCATTTGATTAGGAACATTCCGTTTTGAATTTGTCCTCGGAGTTCCGTTTTTTTTTGTGATTTTACTTTTTTTAACCGTTTCAGGATGGCATTCTTCGATATACATAATAGCTGATCAGAGTGCATCATACGCAAATACACTTAAAATAAAACAAATACAATTTATTGTTCACAATGTTCAGCGTAAAATTAAATTCTTCTTACTTTTTTCAGGAAAAAACGTGTACCATGTGAAATGTTTCCTGAATTAGACTTTACACCATGGAAAAAAACAAAACAATATTTCAAATAAGTAGAAAATTATACAATAAATAAACAAAATATATGTATTCAATTTGAAGAGGTATTCGCTACAATTTAAATAAAAATATCCAATGTTTTTGTTGTTCAATATTTATCATAAATGAATATTGAACTATCAGTAGTCAGTTTGATTAAATTGTGTCAAATCTGCCTAAAATATCAGTGATGTATTACAGGCTTACAAGTCAATTATTAAACCTCATTAATTCCGAATTAATTCGACCATTAAAATAACTCTGAGGTGCAGATATGTTGCGCCTATGCAGCCGTTGTATGTGTAATATTACCAAATAAAGGCAACAGTAGTATATCGCTGTTCGAAATACATAAATCGATTGAGAAAAAAAATCCGGGAAACAAACTAAAACTGAGGAAAACACATCAAAGATAAGAGGAGAACTACGACACAACAGAAACACAACATTAAAATGCAACACACACAGAAACGAACTATAATATAACAATGGCCATTTTCCTGACTTGATACTGGACATTTTAATAACACAATGGTGGATTGAACCTGATTTTGTGTCATGCTAAACCTCCCGCTTTTATGGCAATGTTAAATATAACATTATAATGACAACATTACATGACAGGACTACAATACAAATAAATGGGAGAACAGAGAAACACATGAATAATTAAAAACTGATTGTTCAGAGAAGTAGTAAAATTCGGTTTAAAATGTAATTTCCAGCGTCAAATGATAGCTTATTGAACGCTGATTCCAAAAATATATGGTTTCTATGAAATATTTTTTAAATAAGGGAGATAATTTGTTACTTCCGGTTTGAAAAATGTTTCTTCTGGTATTATTTGAAAGTTAACTTGACACTGATTCCAAAAATATCTCGTTTTATATACTTTTATATTAATAAAGTACAAAAAATAGCTACTTCCGGTTTAAACAAGGCCACTTCCGGTTGGCTTTTCCAAGGTTAAATGGCTTGAAATTTACCGGCATACTCATTAAAGCAATAAGAAAAGTTAAAGATATGATGATGCAACACATAATATTATCCTATTTCCTCAATCAAAATATAAAATATAGTTAAATTAGGATTAAGAAAATAAATCGTATATTAAATGTATTATTCTACTGGAAGCAACATAAGTATAATGTAAATCCAATGTATCGTTTGAAGCTAACAAGTATTTCAATATTGCATAATTTAATATAACGCATTTAAATTTAGATTCTTACGTTTCAACTGTAGGCTCACCTGAGCATATACATGTGTATACATCATTTATTTTGTATTCAAGTACATAAAGTGTGGCATAGTGTGACCATGTCAATCATTTAGAGAGAAATCACACAAAAACCTCAAAGCAACACTTGTTCAGTGACTGACTTGTTCAACAATAATAAACATTTGGACAATAAGTCCCCTTTTGATCCCTTTTTTATATGTACCTTTGGTGACTACATACGATTTAAAAGTTGTATATTACAACAACGACCTTCATTACCCATCAGTGATCTCATAATGTCAGTATAGGAACATCTTTTCCAGTATTTGAAAATTTTGCATTAAAAAGACTCAAACTTACATAGTAGGCGAGCTAGCGCTAGTAGTATTTAGATACGTGAAGGTTTTCGTGCTTTTATACTTTTTATTTCATACCGTACATTTATATAACAAAAGCAGTTTTTTGCTAGACTTACATCAGATATACTCATTTTGTTCGTATTTGCTATCATTTTCAGCCTTATGAAAATAATACTACCAATAGCAAGATGCCGTACATATAAAAGCAAACTAAAAATTACTAGGATATTATTTACATATACACATTCATGGATCTACAATCTGTCGATACCGACTGTTAATGACGTCTTTACACTAAATCCATTGGATGTTGGATGTGTACGGATTGATAATTTAGTCTTAGATGCAAGATTTTTTATTAGTTGTTAGTGGCTTTGAACTAGCAGTCAGTTAACTGCGAGTACTCTCAGATCTGTTCCTAGTGTCTTTTTGCTGTTGGGAAGAACAAGTACCCGGCCACGTCCACTTGCATTTTTGTCCATTTGATGAGTTAAGCCTTTTCAACTAATTTTTATAGTTCGTTCTTATGTTGTACTGTTATACCACTGTCCCAGGCTAGGGGAGGGTTGGGATACCGCTTACATGTTTAACCCCGCTCCATTATGTATTTATGTGCCTGTCCCAAGTCAGGAGCCTGTGATTTGTTTATTTATGTGTTACATATTTGTTTTTCGTTCATTTTTTTAAATAAATAAGGCCGTTAGTTTTTTCGTTTGAGTTGTTTTACATTGTCATGTCGGGCCCTTTTATACCTGACTTTGCTGTATGGGCTTTGTTCATTGTTGAAGGCCATACGGTCACCTATAAATGTTAAGTTCTGTGTCATTTTGGTCTCTTGTGGAGAGTTGTCTCGTTGGCAATCATACCACATCTTCTTTTTTATATCAGGATACATCTGCATCAATCGTTTGAACGAAATGATAAGCAGGATTGACAATGGACGCCATAGTTTAGAGAATATTTAAAATGGACACAAAAACGAAATCAGAAACATATTACACTTGCCTTTTTGTCCAGGTGAGCAAAAGTGACATATTTTGCTAACCTTATTGCATTAACAATATCAATATATTTCTAATTTTACATGCATTTTAATTTGGAACATTTGTTTCGACATATTTATTCCGCAAGAAAAGTAAACCAAGTGCTTTCCTCATTTATTTATTAATCATATACATGTAAAATGAAAATAGTGTGAATCCAAAATGTGTTATTGCTCACTTTCCATGAATAATCCATATGAAATAGTTGTTTTGTGAATAAATGCAGAAATATTTTGGTTCATTTCTATGTGACACATGGTAAATATTCCATTTGAAAGGGTTGAGAAAAGTGCACTTCGTGAAGATGAAATCATATCTTTTTGGGAATTTCTGATTGACAAACATCTTCTCTCGATCTCAGCCGGATAATATATGTGCGTTAAAACATACGAAGAAGTACTACCAACTAATTTTCACATCAGTCTGGTGGGTTAGCTTATATTTGTTTCTATTTTTATTTTTCATTTCGTTTAGATTGTACAGGCATTTTTTTTTTTACAAAATTCATATGGAGAAACAATTTTTTATGAAATAGATTGTTTGATTGATAATTATTCTAATTGTAATTAGAATAATTTTGATTCAAAATAAAATTCAAAACAAAAAGAGTTAGTTTCTTTGGAAAATTAGGAGGGGTGTACAACACTGAGTTACAAAAACAGTAGCAAAGGGTATAAAAAGGTTATTATGTGTACCGATGTACAGACATATGTCTAATGTTGTAGAATATATTATGTTACATTTAAGATGATGTTGGGCATATTTCCTATCCAACAAGACCATTTTTAACTTTCAAACATACAAGTTGACATTTCTGCGTTCCAACTCAACATTACCCATTTCCAACTATGTTAAATTTAAACTGAGATATTTTAATCTTTAAAGTGAAAAATGTAAATGGAATATGTAAGATTGGAAGTGAAAATGTAAAATAGAAAGTGAAAAATATAAACTTGTAATTGGGCGAAATGAGTCAATTTAGGACTGGTTTCAATAGATATAGGAAGATGTGGTTTGAGTGCCAATGAGACAACTCTACATTCAAATAACAATTTATAAAAGTAAACCATTATAGTTCAATGTACGGCCTTCATCAAGGAGCCTTGGCTCACACCGAACAACAAGATATAAAGGGCCCCAAAATTACTAGACTAAGTGTAAAACCATTCAAACAGGAAAACATTTAATATGTTAATGTCAATACACGTGCGATTGAATGTAAAGCTTGAGATATTTTTGTAAATTTTCAAATTCTGTTATTTTAACATTGATTTTTTACAGAGCAATAAAAATACGCATTCACTACCTAATGGAATCAATGAATTACCTGGGTGTCATATTACTGGTTTTAACTCAGTATATAGAACCCGTACAATCACAAGGTCCAACGAATAACAGTATTGCTGCGGTAATCTCTGATGCCGCAAGGGAAGTGAGTGCAAGAAGATCTGGTGGACTTGTTCAAGCACAAAGAGCTGCATCAGGTAACAATATATATGACCAAATTGAAAACAAATTTAGTAATAGTTTATCCTTCTATTTTTCGTGACAACACTGGTTTGGTTGAGCCTCGATTAAACATGAATGCGTATGCGTGTAAGTGTGTTTGTCTATGTACATGAGAGTATGCATGCAATTATATTGTGTTATGAAAAAAGTAAATGAGGGTATGCAAGCAATTGCTTGTGTCATGCAATATGTACATGTTAGTATGCGTGTAATTATTTGTGTTATGTAAGATGTTCGTGAGAGTATGCATGTATCGTTTGTTTTATGCAAGATGTACATTAGAGTATGCATGTAATTATTTGTGTTATGTAAGATGTTCTTGAGAGTATGCATGTAATCATTTGTGTTATGCAAGATGTACATGAGAGTATGCATGCAATTATTTGTGATATGCTACCGGTATGCGTTAGCATGCATGCAATTATTACTGTTATGCAACATGTATGTGTTAGTATGCATGCAATTATTAGTATTATGCAACATGAACGTGTAAGTACCCATGCAATTATTAGTGTTATGTAGCATGGATGTGTTAGCATGCATGCAATTATTAGTGTTAGGCAACATGAACGTGTTAGTATGAATGCAATTATTAGTGTTATGCACCAAGTATGTGTTAGTATGCATGCAACTATTAGTGTTATGCAACATGAACGTATTAGTATGTATGCAATTATTAGTGTTATGCAACATGTATGTGTTAGTATGCATGCAATTTTTAGTGTTATGCAGCGTGGATGTGTTAGCATGCATGCAATTATAAGTGTTATGCAACATGTATGTGTAAGTATGTATGCAATTATTAGTGTTATGCAGCATGCATGTGTTAGTATGTATGCAATTATTAGTGTTATGCAACATGAACGTGTTGGTACCCATGAAATTAGTAGTGTTATGCAGCATGCATGCAATTATTAGTGTAAGGCAACATGTACGTGTTAGTATGAATGCAACTATTAGTGTTATGCAACATGAACGTATTAGTATGTATGCAATTATTAGTGTTATGCAACATGTATGTGTTAGTATGCATGCAATTTTTAGTGTTATGCAGCGTGGATGTGTTAGCATGCATGCAATTATAAGTGTTATGCAACATGTATGTGTAAGTATGTATGCAATTATTAGTGTTATGCAGCATGCATGTGTTAGTATGTATGCAATTATTAGTGTTATGCAACATGAACGTGTTGGTACCCATGAAATTAGTAGTGTTATGCAGCATGCATGCAATTATTAGTGTAAGGCAACATGTACGTGTTAGTATGAATGCAATTATTATTGTTATGCAACATGTACGTGTTAGTATGTATGCAATTATTAGTGTTATGCAACATGTACGTGTTAGTATGTATGCAATTATTAGTGTTATGCAACATGTATGTGTTAGCATGCATGAAATTATTAGTGTTATGCAACATGTATGTGTTAGAATGCATGCAACTATTAGTGTTATGCAACATGAACGTGTTAGTATGTATGCAATTATTAGTGTTATGCAACATGTACGTGTTAGTATGCATGCAATTATTAGTGTTATGTAGCATGGATGTGTTAGCATGCATGCAATTATAAGTGTTATGCAACATATATGTGTTAGTATGTATGCAATTATTAGTGTTATGCAACATGAACGTGTAAGTACCCATGCAATTATTAGTGTTATGCAGCATGGATGTGTTAGCATGCATGCAATTATTAGTGTTATGCTACATGTATGTGTCAGTATACTTGCAATTGTTAGTGTTAGGTAACAGGAACGTGTTAGTATGAATGCAATTTTTAGTGTTATGCAACATGTACGTGTTAGCATGCATGCAATTATCAGTGTTATGCAACATGTATGTGTTAGTATGCACGCAATTATTAGTGTTATGCAACGTGTTAGTATTCATGCATTTGCTTGTGTTCTGCAATATGTACGTGTTAGTATGCATGCACTTATTTGTGTTATGCAACATGTACGTAATAGAATGCATGCAATTATTTGTGTCATGCAACATGTAAGTGTTAGTATGTATACAATTATCAGTGTTATGCAACATGTAAGTTTTAGTATGCATGCAATTATTTGTGTTATGCAAAATGTACGTGTTAATATGCATGTAAATATTTGTATTATGCAAAATGAACGTGTTAGTACCCATGCGATTATTTGTGTTATGCAACGTGTAAGTGTTAATATGCATGCAATTGTTTGTTCATGCAACATGTAAGTGTTAATATGCATGTAATTATTTGTGTTATGCAACATGCACGTTATAGTATGCATGCATTTTTTTGTATTATGCAACATGTAAGTGTTAGTATGCATGCAATTATTTGTGTCATACAAAGTGTACGTGTTAGTATGCATGCAATTATTTGTGTTATGCAACATGTAAGTGTTCGTACGCATGTAATTATTTGTGTTATGCAACATGTTCGTGTTAGTATGCATGCAACATGTTCGTGTTAGTATGCATGCAATTGTTTGTGTTATGCAACATGTACGTGTTAGTATACATGCAACTATATTGTTATATAAACTGTACGTGTTAGTATGCATGCAACTATATTGTTATGCAAATTGTACGTGTTAGTATACATGCAATTGTTTGTGTTATGCAACATGTGTAAGCTGAACATGAAAGTATGCATGAAATTATGTGTGTTTTATGTATATTATACGTATATGAAATTTAAACAAGCTGTGTATACTTTTTGCGTTTTTTTCTGTGTTTAGGTCAAAGTGGCCCACAAGGAATAGCCTCTCCACCTGCCGTTTCGCCTGTGGACACTCCTGTATCAATTCATGCGCGATTTTTTTCTCGAAGAGAAGCTCCAGACTTCGTTGAAGCCGTAGGTTTTGCAGGAGATCTTGTTACGACTGCAACTGCTAATTTTGCTGAAAGGTATGTGGTGAAATTTTTATTTAGCGGCAATAAACTCTCAAGCTCTATACCTTAAAGTTGATCGGAATGACAAAACGATGTTGAGAAAATATATATATAATGAATTGATGGTTATAATTTATATTGCAAACTTATTAAGTATATCAATTTGGGAAAGACCTTTAAATTTTAGATAGTAGAAACCTTTTTATTTATTCATTGAATGCTAGAAAAAAGTAAATTAAGAGTAAAAAGAAAATATTTATAACAAAAAAATATTATACGCTGAAAAGTATTATATATTAGAATATAAATTTTTTCAAAATATTCCAAGGAATAACAATCGTGCTGAAAGATGTTCTTATTACCGATCTTTTAAATTTTAGGAATGGTGGTGCACTTCCAGATTCTGCAGAATTCAGGAGACAATTGGTTCCTTACTGCCCAATGCGATCTCCAGTATGTAATCCAAATGACTTGTACAGAACAGCAAATGGCTCTTGTAATAATTTACGTAACCCTTTATGGGGAGCATCTTTTACAACACAGGCAAGATTTTTGCCTCCTGCTTACGGCGATGGTGAGTCAAATGTGCTTTCTGATTGATTTCAGACTATGTCTGATCCAAACCGCATGTAGACAAATAGTGTCTTGAATTCTAGATCGGTATGACGTATTTTACTTTTGTATAATGTTACTCGGTTTTTAATCAGGCCTTTGGGTTTTTTCTTTTCAATTGTGTCACGCTTGTTGTCTCGTGGCTGTACAAAAGCATATTGCCACGAAATGGTATTTGTTTTGTAAGCTGTTTTCTTTCAAACTGTGGCTGTTCCAAGCCTATAGCCTGTTTACCAAATGTTGTCGATGATTTCTGTGAGGCGTATTTGATTTTTGTTTGTTGTTATTCCTTTTTTATAAGGCCGGTGGTTTTATCTTTTGAATTGTGTCACGGTTGTTGTCTCGTGGATGTTCCTTAGCGTACTGCTTTATATATGGTATTACTTTTATAAGTTGGATAATCTATTATTATCGATGGTTTATCAAACGAGAGGTGTTACTCATCTATATTCTCATCGAACGGCGTCAGACCTGAGCTGAGATGTGGCTACTGAACACCCTCGAGTTTGAAAATCGTGGATGATGTGTTCATCACTATTTTACCTATGAAGTCGTTTGTGTTTGTATCTCAGTCAAGTACAGTGATATGTCAAGCTATCATAATTTTAGATCAAAGAGAAAATTATAAAGCGATAGTGACCTGAAGATGTTATTCTTGACATGTAGCATTTAGTCCTTTCACCACTATGTCTCATGTAATACGAAATTTCTCCACTCTCAGCTGTTAATTTTAAATATCTAAAAAGCTTAACAAGCCTCGCCTTTTAAATTTTACAAACAACTATCCGACGGGTTAAACACCGTTACACATTAGATTAAGTGATAATTCTATGTTTCTAATAAATATTATTTTTTATTCCGTGATTTCAGAATAGAGTTAATAGATCGATAGTATGGTTACACAAATTCATTCATTCCCGTGGTCATTTCTTAACGCTCAAATATGAATATATTGGGTGTATGAATTTTCAACAACGGTGTAAAATTCCGTACACCCCTGATTACACCAAGATAACGAATTTATTTCTTATGAACAATTGCTTTACTCATGTTTAAACTGGAATGTACACTTGAAAAATGCTAATGAAAAATTTCCAGTGTAACATTTTTTTTCAACGTCGATGTTGCTGCGCATTGTCAAAGACTGTTTTTCTTTTCTTTTTCCAGAAATTCAGAAACAAATTGGTATAATTTGAATTTTCTGGAGAAAAAAAATTTAAAAAAAATTTTGTCCTCAAATTTATTTATTCTTTATAGTTTTTTTGTTTTTTTTACATTTTATTTTATAATTTATTCTTTTATTTTTTTTTTTTTAAATTTTCTCTTTATTTTGGCAAAAAAAAAATCTTCATTTTGGCCAAAAAAAATTCTTTATTTTGGCAAAATTTAATTTTTTGGAATTTTCGGCACAATTTTATTTATCCAGGGGTGAACAATGGTGGGGTGTTATTTAAACCGGGGTAATTAACCAATCAGATTGCAGGATTTTTGCTGCATAAGAAATAATGTCATTTACGATATACATTTGTTTATGTCTTTTTTAGAATACAACCTTGGTTTGATACCACGAAGAAAAAGTATAACTGGAGTCCCGCTTCCTAGTCCCCGAGATATATCCAACGCATTGTTCAATACAGGGACATCACCACCACGGAGTAAACGATTTAATATAGCTTTAACTCACTTTGGGCAGTTTATTGACCATGATTTTGTTTCAACGCCCATTCTTAGAGGTAAGCAGAGTCACAATAAACTACAATGATGATTAACTATATATGTACAACAAGTCTATTGTCATGTAGTATAATAAAATACGTATGATCATATACTAGTATTGTAAATTGGCTTTTATACTTTGTTTATACACTTTATGCAGTCTGTTGATCATTTAGCCATATACACTTATTTGGGACCATCACAAAACCATTGAATAATTGAATGTATCTTAAAACTATCAAATTACGAATCAGGACTACGGGGTTTGGCATTAAACACTCCCATGATTTTCTATTGATGCATATGTCGTTTATCATACTGATACAAGGTACTAACTGAATAGCTAACAATGGTGATATCTAAGACTTAACATCTATATTATCCGATAATGCATTTATTAATTCAATTTATTTTTGTAGATGGTGACAACGATGTCCACTGCTGCAATGGCAATACCTCTGTCAACAGGTAATATGATTATTTATCAGATATTTCCAAGAAACTTTAAAAAAAAAATTCTTCCAACTCAGCTTTATACATGCAATGTATTAGATTTTTTTTTATGTATGAGTAAAAGGGGTAGTTTTTACGAATGTGAATTCTATACAGCCCCTTTATAGAAATCAATGCAAAAATATATGAGGTGTGAATTTCAAGATTTTAAGAATCTAATAAACGTATTATTAAAAGTGGTAAAACTCTAATATGTTTTGTAGACAAGAACTCATTGATTATGCAAGAATGAACACATGTAAACAAATTAGATATTTTTAATGTTTTTTTGTAATGCGTTTATTGGCAAAATAACATGTACAAATGTCATTTGATATAATTTCTGTATGAAAAGTTTACTTGTTTGCTATTAGTTGGGTTCCATCAGGAATAAACTATGATCTTTTAATTACAATAAACAGATTTTCTTCAAGATAATTGCTTATCAAAGATATAATATTTACACAACGAATAAAAATGTAAGGAAAGAAAAATCTCCTTGTCTGCAACCTCTTTAAATTGTAAAACTAATCTGAAAGATATTTGTTCTGTATTACTGCTGACTTTTGTTTTTCTTTTGAAATATCAAGAACCTGTTCTATGAAAATCAAAGAGATAGATTCAAAAGGTTTTTGTTTCAAAATCAGACACAGGGAGAGTGAATGGTACAATGTATATCATTTTCTTCATTGAGTGTAGTAAATCATGTATCAACTAGTATTTCTTCAATTGAATGTACTAATCTTCGGCTTATTGCAGAGTTTGTTCAACATTAGCAACAAGACGGATGACATATGTGGAATTCATCTACCCTCTCGGGACACCTGCTTTCACACCCAGTTTTTTGTTGGGTTTGTGTTGCTCAGTCTTTTGTTTTCTAGGTTGTGTTTAATGTACTATTGTTTTGTCTTTTTATTTGTTTTGACCCATGGCATTGTCAGTTTGTTTTCGACTTGTGAGTTTGAATGTCCATCTGGTATCTTTCGCCTCTCTTTATAAAACTTTGGTTTATAATTCAAATTAGTTGCTCACTCTTTTTTTGTAGCATATTGTTACATTTTGATTTTGGTATAACAAAAATCTCAATCAATAGAACTGTGTATGCGTGTACTTTTCTTGGGTTAGAGTATACGAATTTTGGACGGGTTTTAGATGAGTTTTAGTCGGATCAATAAAATTTTAACTTCTTGATAAAAAGTAAAGTATTGTTAAAGGAATATCATGATCATTTACACTAAAAGAGCTTTCAGTCTTTTATTCTATAAAGAAAATTCATTGTTTTCTTATCATATATATGTTTGCGAAAATCGTACATTCTGCTTTTATCTGGTTGAAATATAGATAAGATATTCACGCTTTGCAAGCTCTTAAATATTTGAACTGTGTCAATGTACAACTATTAGCCTTAGATGGCTGAACTTACGTCTTAGAAGTCAAAACAAAGGACTTCATACTTTACATTTATAATTCACTCATTGGAACATGTGGAAGCGGAACGAATTGTAGGTTTCACAACGAGTCTGTTGCACCTTTTTTTTCCTTATGGTCAAATCTCTCACAGCGTTCAATTAAGATGTCTGTGAATCGTTGGTCTAGTCTTATGACGTCATATTTGTTTCGGTGTCAAATTTCAACACCAGACATTCTCAAAAAAATATAAGCTTCATAATGTAATAAAATTTGACAAGAAAAAGATTTCCAGGTGAATTTTTTTTGTATATTATTGAAGAAATGACATAAATCTGATGCTGTGTATTCTTTGTCTTAAATTTTGAAATTCATCAATGATCTAACGAGCAGCCAACGACTGGATAACTTTTTAAATTAACGCAGTTTTCGTATTACCATTGTATGTAACACTCCGTGTAGTATTATACAAGAAGTATCTCTCCACACAAGAAATAATTAAGAGGCCACATTCATAAGAGAATCCCAATTAAGTACAAGATTCTTATAACACATTTCAAATTCATTTTTCAATGGGATAGTTATAAATATTCGAACTCGAACAATCTTGCGTTTAGTTTGCATGTTTTTTTGACATGATAAAAAATCTGACAATTTATTTTATGTAGTAAAATTAACAGATAAAATCTTTTTGTAGACCCGAATGCTTTTCCTTCAGTACACCTCCTGGCGATTTTAATACAACATGCATGCCGTATGTGAGGTCAGATTTTGGTGTGGAACCCGGATGTATTCCAGGTATGAACTGCCTAGTATAATACAAAATTATACTTAATCTACAGAGCATTATTATTGTTATAATTGATGACTGAGTGATACTAGAAACGTTTTTAATATTCTAAAGAATATTCTAATTATAGATGGACATATGACCATGAAGACAAACCAATATATATAAAGGGAGCATGGTAGTATTTCCTGGCCCATAAGGGATAACGATAGCCTTTTTAGAATTTTCACCACTTGCTAACACTGCCCAAAATTCTACATACATAGTTAACTGGTGTACTTTCATTATACTAATCAGAAATTAATTTGAATATGTATCATGACCGTTTACTTTTTTTGCTATCTTAAAAAATTTAAGGACACTAGTGCTTTAATGTCATTTATCATCCAGTGAATACAAAATTTAAAAAAAATATCAAAAATTCATTTTCACCTCTATGTAAAATCCTAAGTATTGGAAAGTATTTTAGTTTATACTACATTTTTTGTCCAATCACACTGTTCAGATCCATTAACTTGGGTACACAAAAGAGAAACCTAAATTCTGGACTGTATATACTACTGTGCTACCTTTATAATGTGTCAATACACGTATTGCGACTAATTGTAGAGCCAATCACGGAAAGAAAAAGAAATGAGGAACAAATAACAATGTCATTCCCTTCAATAAACATGATGATGAGGATTACAGAGAATATTGCAAGATTTTTTTTCAACAGTATCTAGGAATAATTATTGATTTATCCAAGAAACTTTACTTTCTGAATATCATAATATCCCTTTTCGTGGAAGTTATGGACATCAGACTCGGACTTCTGACATCAGACTCGGACTCCTGACATCAGACTCGGACTTCTCTTGAACTGAATTTTAATGTGCGTATTGTTATGCATTTACTTTTCTACATTGGCTAGAGGTATAGGGGGAGGGTTGAGATCTCACAAACATGTTTAACCCCGCCGCATTTTTGCGCCTGTCCCAAGTCAGGAGCCTCTGGCCTTTGTTAGTCTTGTATTATTTTAATTTTAGTTTCTTGTGTACAATTTGGAAATTAGTATGGCTAACTTTACACATATCCTCAGTGATTGATATAATCTTGTATCCAGTTCATGTTAAGTTATGGGCATATAAAACTCTATAGTCCATACAGCATATTTGCAGGCCAATCTCAAATTACACCACTTGCAAGGCTTTCCCTTACACTTTTATTGAATATTATTCCTTAATTACTTTAAAACACTACTAAACATTTCAAGGTACATGTACACAGTTCTATATAATTAGTTCATAATTCAATAAATTCTCATGAATTTGACCACATAGACTTTTAAAAGTTGAGTTAAGGCAATGAACTCATATTAAAATGAGCATTGTCATTATTTTAATAACATCTTCAGCATGTGGAAAGCTTGTAAGCAAAGGGACTTCACCTCCATGTGTAACTATGCTGGCTTGTTTCTTTCTGTACTGTTGTTGAATCAAACACACTCTTTACTTCCTAATCAGGAACATTGCCAATTGTATTTCCACTTGATTCTTCACATGTCTGCTTAAAATATAGGCAGTGCCGGGTTATTCGTCCGGCTAGCCGGACAAATAGTCAAAAATGTCTATTCATCCGGCAAGCCGGACAAATAGCATTTTTACGGTTTTTCGCTATTTGTCCGGCCAAATATATGATGATGAAGATATAACATCGTGTTATAAAGGTTTTGAATGAAGCACGGGTTGTTTTAAAATATGTTGTCTAACCTCATTTTATGAGAAAAAAAACTCATTCTAATAAAAAAAAAAATAAACTATACATTTGATTCAGATTTTTTTTATTCTAATATTCAAAAGGAGCGCTTGGGTATTATTTTTTTTTTTGGGGGGGGGGCAAACATTTTCCTGTAAGGTAAATAGTCGGGCCAATCATTATTGGCTTCATCTATGATTTCAAAAGATCCTGAATTTATAGTTTCTTTGAAGTTTGGTTAAAGTAAGGTCCTCATATGATTATGCACGATTCTTCATTTAAACTGTTCGGCGATTTTTAATTCATATGAAATTGGAGAAGGGCAGGCACGTGTAACCTGTCCCCAAAAGTAGGATTGTGTTTTCGATAAGATTTTTTTAGAAACAAAATGTATATTAGATACAACAGAAAAGGGGGGATACCCAAACCCTTGTGTCTTATTCCCAGTCCAGGCATATCAGTATGTTCATAGATCTGCGTTTTAGTATAACTAAAAAATAATGCATCCAAGCAAGTTTGATCTAGTATTTATTTCCGTAAATGGGGGTAAATCTTCAATTTCACTTTAATTTCAAGCTTATCATCCTCACAGTTAACATGTATAACCATACGCGATTGCTCTGGAATCACTCCTATATACATTTGTTTAAAGCAATCACATTCTCTCTGGTTTTCTATATGACATCTTTAAATATGAATCACGATCACCAATTCTCAACACGTCCATTGCATACGCGCGTGTGTTATCCGACACCGCGTGTGTTATCCGACACCTCATCCGGGACACTTTCCACGTCATGACACTTTTATTGATATTGAATATTTCCGCATCCGCAGACGGATGGCCGGACGAATAGAGATTTTTAACTATTCGTCCGGCTAGCCGGACGAATAGACACTCCGTATAATATATCAACCAATAACAAATTGTTTATTTGTACTTAAGACAGCATTAGTCACACTTTGAAAATGAAAAATCCCTTTGCCTACAATCCACGTGGAAAACCACTTGGGAATCAGTGTCCTTCGAACTGTAGACAAAAGCAATTTAAATAAAAAAATTTAACTATACATAAAATTTAAGTTCTAAGTATACATTTGTACTAGTATACAAATTTTTAATTATATTTATTAAATAAAACAAAACAAAACAAAAATATTGCAACCATTGTTTAATCTCCTAAGGCAAAAATATTTTTGTGACATATTTTAACACATCAATGAAAGTATATATACATCCAATAGGAAACATCATGAAATTACGAACAAAACTATTAGAATTACTTTTAAATAGGTTCATTTGAACATAAATCTGCTTCCATCACAGATACATTTTTTTCCTATTTTCAGAAGTCAAAACATTACTTAAATTGCAATTTGTTCTCACCATATATATTCTGGTCAGAAAAAAATCCTTTCCTTTTAGGTTGTTCGAACTCATTGACATGAATCATCGTGCAATGTCATATTGCTTCTCCTTCATTCAGCAGCCTGTCAAAGCTGTAAGTAACACCATCTGAAAACAAAAACATTCTATTCAAATCTATGTACAATCAAACAGACCGCTGAACGCGGACCTCGACGAAGACACCTTATAATTCAATACACACCACTCAAGTAAACAACATTAATATCAAGTGACATCTCACACTAAATTATTCCACTTTCTCAATAATTCTATTCTTTTCCAACAAAGTCTTTAAAAAGCATTTTCTAACAGTATGTACGATGTAATAATCAATGAAAAGTCCACAACACTCAAAAGTAACAAAAGAAACTATTTACCCTGTATAAACAATTTATTATTCTCCTTTCAACTACAGGTTTCCAAAATGGCCACAGCCCCCACTTCCACATATTTTATATAGCGATAGCACTTTCCCCTGCGTTTAACCGGCGCACGGCATATCAAATATCTGACCACCTGGGTTGATAATAACTACACAAGGTCTAAATCCCAAAACATTTTGCCATCAATGTCCAACATTACCATCTTGTTCTATCATGAAGCCGCCAAGGCGAATATAAATGACCACCAAGGTCTTGACGCCCTCAAGGCTAGTATTTTTAGTTCAATGTTGCGACCAAGGCAAATGTAAAAATCATAAAAATGACCACCTAGGTCTTTTGCCACAAAGGCATATATAAATGACCACCTAGGTCTATTGCCACCAAGGCATATATAAATGACCACCTAGGTCGATTGCCACCCAGGCATATATAAATGACCACCAAGGTCTTAAAGACACCAAGGCATATGTAAGTAAAAGTTAAAGAATATAGTTACTTTGCCGACAACACGTGGAGCACGACCTTCCCACAGCTTGGGTATTGAAAGAATGAGGATGTATCACATTTACTTCCACCAAAGATATCAACCAATGAGGTTAGCTTTACAGTCAAACTTTAAGCTATACAAAGCTTGATCAATTATAACTTACATCTAAAAGAATTCTTACTGAGTTTACGCATTTTTTGTAAGGACCAAGAAATCAAATAAACCAGAGAACATCTTTCCTTGATCTCTCTGTGGCGTATGGGAATACACTGTCTGGACAAGCAGATCTACGAGAAAACGGAACAGGTAACAATAGTTTTAATGCTAGTTGTTTGGTCTTCGCTTTATCTATATAATAAAAAGGCTTGGGTTTTTAATTATGTATTTTATTTTGTTTGTATTTTTTTTTTTTTCTGTTTGTATGAATAGTTTTTGAAGGCCTCAAATTTATTTGAATCGACATTTCTTTTATGGTGTCCTGCATGAAGTTATAATTACATTAGATATATGATTCATTACATACGTTATTCTGATTGGCTAACTGCACATCTCGCGTTATTTCTTAATCAATTGCATTACACAATAAAAATGTATCATTCATGAGACACGAGGTCCCACAATAAAGTGCACAGGTGAATTAAAAAAAAACTTGATAAAAATCGTGTTTTCATGATACTAGCTAAAAAGTGTAATTCCAAGTATTAAATGCTTCTTTTTGAAACTTCATAGGGTTGTAAAAGCGCTGATTATGCGCACATTTTTAGAATAAAGCGCTTCCGCGCTTCATACAAAATGTACTACGATCAACGCTTTTACACCTCAATGAAGTTACAAAAAGAAGCGTTCAATTCTTAATTATTTTGTATCTATATTATACCGGTAATATAAACAAACATTTTTGTTTAACTTATATATCATATAAAAACATATGCTGAGCCTGACTCAGCTAGTATAACCATGTGATTGTATCGCAATCTCGGCAAATTATAAAGAATAACAACTTGTGTGTGAAGCTTGTAGATTATAATTCCACCAGAATTGATACAGGAGTTTTTACAGAGTGTGTAATGTTTGGTAAACTGAAAGAAATAAAAATACAATATTTTACAATATGTACGAAAGAAATATATGAATGTTCAATGCAATAATAATATCAAGTCAAAAACGAAAGTAGAATTCTCAGTTCAATTCATAGAAATAAACAATTACAGTTCGTATTTGATGAATAAACGTGGAATCCAAGTTAACGGAATTAACGGTATATATATTTAACAGTTTATAATTGATTTGTAACGTACTTGACGGTGATTTGTCACAATATCCGCAGGAGCAGTTTTGTCGTGGCATCCATTTGCAAAAGACCGGTGAGGAAGAGAAAGTAAGCACTAGTGAAAATACGGAGAAGTCCAGATTATTTCTGGAAAATACGGATGTCTAAAAATCCAATCCAATAGACTTTAAAGTGAATATAGTTGCGAATGTGATCCAGAATACTCCCCGTCTGAAATCTACCTGATATCACTATTCCATAAGATATAACATGTGTGTAGGTTGTGGCTTTTCCATTAACGATTACTCGCACTTCTGCTTTTCGGACATGTTCGTCTGAACTTTTAAATGAGTTCACTATAATTCCAACGGGCCATTGGGTACGGCAAATGTTTTTGTCCTTTAGAAGAATGACGTCTCCTTCGATGAGATCACGGCGATCTTCGGTCCATTTTCGTCGTTGTTGTAGTAACGGCAGGTATTCCTTCCTCCAACGGGACCAGAAAACACTGACAAGAGCCTGTACTCGTCTCCATTCGGCAAGACATAGATCTCGTTTATCGAATTCTCCAAGATGATCTGAGGTGAATATGTAGTCGGTTTTCTGTGTCAATAACATAGCCGGAGTTAATATCAACGGATTCTCTGAATCTGTTGATACCGGTACCAGAGGTCTAGAGTTCACTATTGCTGAAACTTCTGCCATTAGTGCGTTGAGCACGTCATGTGTTAGGCTTCTTCCGGCTGCGTTAAGAAGCATAGAACCAAGAATTCTCCTGGTGATACCAATCATTCTTTCCCAGGCTCCACCCATGTGGGACGAATGCGGCGGATTGAAGATCCAAGTTGTACCAGAATTGTACAGAAAGTTCTTGAAGGGTCCATCTTCAACGTTGATTGAGTCAATCTTTAAATCGTCGATTGCTCCGATAAAGTTTGTTCCACGGTCAGATCGGAAAATCTTAACTTGGCCTCTTATAGCGGCAAATCTCCTGACAGCGTTTATGAAGGCTGAAGAACTCATTTCCTCGATTAATTCGATGTGAATAGCTCTTGTCACTAAGCATGTGAATAAAATTGCCCAACGTTTTGAGTTGGCGTATCCACCACGTGTTTTACGTGAAACAATTGTCCCGGGTCCAAAGGTGTCTATTCCAACGTTAGTAAACGGAGGTGAAGGTTCAAGACGGTCCTCTGGCAATTCAGACATGATTTGATACTCGGTTTTTCCTCTGAGTTTGCGGCATATCACACATTTGTGAATAATAGATGAGATCAAGCGTTTTGCTCCTACGATCCAAAATCCTGCGGATCGAATCGCTCCATCCGTGAAATGGCGACCTTGATGTTTTATCTTATTGTGGAAGTGTCGAACTAATAATGTCGCTATATGATGGCGTCCAGGGACGATCAATGGTTTCTTTTCACGGAGGTGTAAGTCAGATTTTACAATACGGCCTCCAACTCGTAATAGTCCTCGTTCATCCAAAAACGGATTAAGGTTAGCTATCGGGCTCCGCTTGTTAATTTGTTCCCGACGTTTTATACAATCTATTTCATCTCCATAAACTTCATGTTGTGCAGATATTAAGATGAAATTTTCGGCATCCGAAAAACTATCCAGAGAAGTCATCGATGATACCTGTTTTGACCCGTGTAAACGGGAGAAACGTTCCAAAAAGGCTATCGCTCGCACAAGTGATGTCCAGTTGGAGAATCGATTGAATCTATCAGTTCCGATACCTTTATGCTCAGGTGTGGAAAAGGTTTTTGCAACATTAACAGTTGCACGGATTTCTCCATCTTCTTGTGGATCTATTAGCTGGTATATATCCTCAGAATTCTTCTGTTCTGAGGAAAGAAGTTGTTTTGGTCCTAATAACCATTCGCTGCTGTGAATTTCATGGGCTGGTACGGACCTTGTTCCCGAGTCTGCGGGATTACGGTGAGTTGGTACATAATTCCATTGACTTGGAGAGCTAAATTTTCTTATTTTCTCTACTCGATTGGCGACATAGATGAAGAACCTTCTTGTCTCGTTACTTATGTAGCCTAGGACTACTTTACTGTCTGTGTAGAATTTTACAGTGTCTATATGTAAATCTAAATCATCCATGATGGTCTGTGTTATCTCGACTGCTAATACTGCAGCAGATAGTTCAAGACGTGGAATAGTATGACCACTTGTTGGTGCAACTTTAGCTTTCCCAAGAATGAAACCTATGTTTGGTTCACCACTACTGTCGGTCGTGCGTAGATATGCAACAGCTGCTATAGCTTTTTCTGATGCATCGGAGAATACATGTAACTCCTTTGTGGCAGTTTTACTGAGATACGGCACATAGGTACGTGGAATGCGCAGTGTTTCGATAGCTATTAAAGTATCTCTCCAAGATTTCCACTCATCGGCTGTCTCATCAGTGAGAGGTTGGTCCCAATCGACGGTTTCTGATACTATTTTCCTCAATAGGAGTTTCCCTTGTATAATCACCGGAGCCAAAAATCCCAGAGGATCGTAGAGACTGTTTATCGTTGATAAAATTCCTCTCCGAGTGATCGATTGTTTTCTGATGATAATTGAAATAAGAAGTTATCAGCGTTTACGTCCCAGCTGAGACCAAGACTACGTTGTAGGGGTTTGCTGTCGCATTCTAAGTCTAAATCTTTAAGATTTGAAGCCAAATCACTGGCATGAAATGCAGACATAACTTCCGCGCAATTAGAGGCAAACTTGTGAAGACGTAAGTTTCCATATTTTGCTAATGCTTGCTGTGTGTCCTTCATGAGCTTAACAGCTTCCTCCTTAGTAGGACATGACGTTAGACCGTCGTCAACATAGAAGTCTCTTGTAACAAAGTTAGTCACATGACTGCCAAACTCTAGTTCTGATGCTTGAGCTGCTTTTCTGAGTCCAAGCGTAGCAACAGCAGGTGACGGACTATTCCCGAAAACATGAACTCTCATGCGGTATTCGACAAGGTTCTCCTGTAGGTCATTGTCTTTATGCCATAAAAATCGCAGGTAATTACGGTGGTCTTTTCTGACAACGAAGCAGTGAAACATGTGTTGAACGTCTGCAGTTACTGCGATCATTTCTTTCCTGAAACGCAGCAGTACTCCCAAGAGATCGTTGGTCAAGTCTGGACCTGTAAGCAGGACGCTGTTAAGTGAAACTCCGTTACATTTGGCGGAAGAATCAAACACACCTCTTATCTGATCGGGTTTCTTCGGATGATAAACACCAAACAATGGCAAATACCAGCACTCCTCATGTTCGTGCAATGGTGGAGCGAGCTCTGCATGATTATTGTCTAGGATCTTACTCATAAAAGTAAGAAAGTGTTCCCGCTTAACTGGGTTTCTATTCAAACTGATGTCTAACATATTAGCACGATGAAGAGCTTGTTGTCTGTTGCTTGGCAATGGCTGTCTTGGCACTTGGAACGGCAACGGTGCTACCCAACTTCCTTCCGAGTCTCTTACAAATTCGTTGTCCATCTGCTTCATGAACATTTTATCCTCATATGACTGTCCAGGCTTGTCATCGTCCCTTGTTTTTTCAAAGAGTGGCGATTGTAGGTCTTTCGTTACAGGGTCTGTGTAGTTTTCCCGGATGTCAAACTTGCTTGTGCATGGTTGAAAGGTTGAAGGTTGTCCTGTAGGCAAAATGTTGGTTATTTTGACATTTAACTCAAGAGGAACATGCTGCTTGTTCATGCAGGTCTCTCCTATCACTACCCAACCAAGTTTCAATTGTTGTGCATATGGAGTTCTGGGTGGTCCTATGCGCTGATCGAGGACATAGTGTGCCTCTATAAGGTCTCTGCCAATTAAGAGAAGAATTTGGCAATTTTCCTCTATTGGTGGAATGCTACCTCTAAGTTCTTTTAAATGAGGGTGATGCATTGTTACTTCAGGAGTAGGTATTTCGTCCCTATTATTGGGAATATGATCACATTCAATCAGTACAGGAAGGTCAAACTTGTCATTACCATTGATTGATTCCATGACGAAACCTCTTCCTCTTTTGCCGGAAGTGACTACTTTGCCGGAGCATGTTGATAAAGTATAGTTTTCCGGTTTATCTTTGACGTCGAAAAGATTAAAGAATTCGGGCGATGCTAGTGACCGGTTGCTTTGGTCATCAATGATGGCGTACATGCGAATAACTTTGTACTGGTTATCTTTGTGATAAACATTCACAGGAAGTATTTTAGCACAAGATTTCCCACTATATGTATCTTTGCAGATCTCAGTACAGGTAGAGTTAACTGAGGTTGCCTTAGTTTCAGCCGATTCTATAGGCTCCCCGCCGTAGGCTTGCTTAGGCGAGCTAGACTGTGAACTTGCAGGTTGCTGTGGTTTAGTGATGTGAAGTGCGGTAGTGTGTTGTTTACTTCCACATTCTTTACAACTTATGCTTGCATTGCAATCCCGGCTTCTATGTGTGGTAGAATCACAACACTTGTAACATACATTGTTTTCTTTTAAAAGACCTTTGCGCTCCTCTATTGACTTGGCTCGGAACGCTCGACATTCATTTAAGGAATGCTTTGTATTGTGCAGAATACAAAGACCTTGTTTGCTGGCGTTCCCGGATTGCTGCTCAACTGCTGTTTTATGAGCACCAACTTTAATCCTAGGGTAAGGCGTAGACCTTGGCGCAGCACCTTTTGTATTTGGTGTGGCTTTTGACCCAAAGATGAACCCAGGATCGTTCTTTGTTTTGCTTATTTCCCTGATGTAGGCAGAGAATTCTGTGAAAGGTGGAAAGGCAACGTCATATTTGGCCTTGTATCTTGTAGCCCTTGTGGTCCACTTATCTTGGAGTCCGTACGGTAATTTTTCAACAATAGGATTTATCCCGGACGAGGAGTCAAAATATGCTAGCAAACATCCCAGCTTGGGATTTTCCTTGTGATTTTCTATTTCTGATAGAATGTCAGACAGTTCGTAGAGACGTGCGTTGTCCTTATTTGTTAAGGTAGGGAATTTTGCAAGTTTACTCTTGAGAGAGGCTTCCAACATTTCTGGAGCGCCATACCGCTCGTCAAGCCTCTTCCATAATCTCTGTATACCTATGGTAGGATTATTAGCGTTCGACGCTCTTATGCTAATGGCGTGTTTAGCAGACTCTGGACCGAGCCACTTGATCAGTAAATCGATCTGTTCTGAGTCAGAGACTTGTAACTCATCAGTCACGTTCTTGAAGCTTGCTTCCCAAGTATGAAAGGACTCTGCCCGATCGTTAAAGCTTGTTAATCGGGAGAAAAGCAAGTCCTTGCGTAAAAGGAATCTAGTTATCTCTGATGTAAGGTTGATTTGTTGCTGGTTTGCAACAGGGATCTCTTCTATTACGCCTTGTTTTTGGTGTGAAACAGGGATCTCTTCTATAAAGTCTTGTTTTATGCGTAAGACAGGGATCGCTTCTTTAACACCCTGTTTTTGATGTTCAGTAGGGCTCTCATCTGAAAGGCCTAGTTTTTGTATGCCGGTTACTAATCCCAGATCTGGGATAAAGGTAACTTCCGGTGACTTATTATTGGGAGGCAAGACAGCAGATGTCTGTGACAGCAAGTTCTGTGCCACGGATGGCACGAACGCCGGTGCGTCGTGACTCAGCTCGATCTTAACAGGAATTTGTTTTTTCCTTTGAGGTTCTGTTACTTCCTTTACAACAGTTGATACAGGAAGTTTATTGACGAAATCTTGCACGCGCTGGAGCGGGTCTTCCTTTTCGTCAGGGAGATCGCTATACGCTTGGCTATCATCGTATTCCAGGATACAAGCCTCGGCTTCTGCGGCTGCAGCTTCTCTCTGTGCTTCAAGAAGGTTAAATTTGGCTTTAAGTTGGGCCTTTTCTCGGCTTACTCGTGCGGCTTCTTGTTGCATTTGAGCCTTCCTGCGCATAACCTCTTGTTCTAACTGAACTGTTCTCTGTGCGGCCTCCTGAGCGACTTCTTGTTCCATTTTTGCCTTTTTGTGTGCTGCTTCCTGTTCCATTTCTGCCTTTTTGTGTGCTGCTTCCTGTTCCATTTCAATTTGTCTGAACAGGGCTTGTTCCTCTAACATTGCTTCCTGTTGTAGGATAATGGCATGTTTTTCTACAAAGGCTATTTTAGACTTGGCAGCCTCTGCCTTGGCACGCTTTCTCCGTGCTAGGCTTGACATGTCTGACACGTTAGAGCTACCACTGCGTGAGGTTTTCTTACCTTTTGAGGTCTTTGTTTTAATGGATTTGGCCTTTGTTAGGGCGAGGCGATGCTCGTGTAGTTTTTCCATAACAAGTTCCACTTTGGACAGGCGTAAATCCAAAGAGAGTTTACATGCATCAATTTCTTTTTGACTCTCCAATGTTCTGGTCCTTTTCAGAAATTCTAGGTATTCATCTGTGAGCCTACGATAATTATTGCAGGCTTTAACAAGTTTGTCCTGGACTGTTAGGAGTTGCTGGAGATCGTTAGGGGGCGCTGTTACTTCCAATAACTGGGATTCAATGTCTGCCCAGAGAGCCTCTAGTTCCTGACAGAACTTGTCACGTTTTTCGGTGAAAGCTCCTTGTCCTTTTTCCGTGAGGTCACGAACTCGCCTAGCCTCGGGATTTTCATCTGACTGGATTGTATTAGATGGATTTTGTAATAGTTCTAAATCTGGAACCTTTCCCTCTGGGGTCTGTATCTCTTCTTGTTGTTCCTCATGACTGGGATCCATGTTGACTCAACGTTGTTAGTTTGCTGTCGAGTATACACAAGCTATGTAGTCCACTGTCAGTGTAAAGGTATGTAAGTTGCTACGTTGTCGTTCCTTGTCTGGATATGTAAAGACAGGTTGTCGTCAATTTACTATGCTGAGCCTGACTCAGCTAGTATAACCATGTGATTGTATCGCAATTTCGGCAAATTATAAAGAATAACAACTTGTGTGTGAAGCTTGTAGATTATAATTCCACCAGAATTGATACAGGAGTTTTTACAGAGTGTGTAATGTTTGGTAAACTGAAAGAAATAAAAATACAATATTTTACAATATGTACGAAAGAAATATATGAATGTTCAATGCAATAATAATATCAAGTCAAAAACGAAAGTAGAATTCTCAGTTCAATTCATAGAAATAAACAATTACAGTTCGTATTTGATGAATAAACGTGGAATCCAAGTTAACGGAATTAACGGTATATATATTTAACAGTTTATAATTGATTTGTAACGTACTTGACGGTGATTTGTCACAATATCCGCAGGAGCAGTTTTGTCGTGGCATCCATTTGCAAAAGACCGGTGAGGAAGAGAAAGTAAGCACTAGTGAAAATACGGAGAAGTCCAGATTATTTCCGGAAAATACGGATGTCTAAAAATCCAATCCAATAGACTTTAAAGTGAATATAGTTGCGAATGTGATCCAGAATAAAACATTATTCATCATTTCATCAAATTCAATTCAAGGAATAAAGAAAAGTGTTACAAAAACCTATTATAATGTCATTGTAGAGCTTTCTTACAAATTGACGAAAGGTACGTATGCTTGACGAATCATACGTAAGACTCGTTCTAGGGATCCTTTATTTTGACATATTTAGATAATATTCGTGGAATTTCGGACAATTATCCTACATGCAACGACACTTATTAAATTGGACTTTTCTTGAGATATATTTAGAATTTCGGGACGTACGATAGGTTAAAAAATGATACCACCAGGTCGGAGGAGGTAACACTACAAAATATCCTAAAAACATCTAGTAGTCAGACGAATAAAATGTCCCTAAAAGACTAAAAACCGACCCCTCCCCTACTCTTCAATAATACAATGTTGCACTTTTTAACCTCAGAAAATGTCAAAGCAAATACATTGTCTTTTTCCCTTACAGAAAAATAAGAAAAAAATAAAACACAAATACATCCTTACTTCAAAATTTTCAACGCTCAAAACAATAAAATGAAAATGAATAAAAAAGATTATCTTCATACTTTGCTCGTTTAATAACTTTTGAATCATCGCCTCTCCTCTGGTAATATTCACCCCCCCCCCCTCCCCCCTAAATGTGTATATATGATACACCGCAGCAATGGAACGAATATTTTAGCGTATAATTGCGTTTTGCCTATAGTCCTGAACATTCATGAAATATTAGCCACTGGACGATAAGTGACAACTTCGAGTCTATCTTCCAAACATGTGTACTGTAAATCGTTATTATATTATAAAATCCACAATGTATATGGTGCAAAATTGTAGATTTATTTTCTTGATATACAAAATCTGTTTTTCTAGATTTATTCAACATTACTTTTTAAAAACATTGTAGCATTTTTTTTTTATCAAATCTCGATATTCCACTTTGACAATTTGCTGAAAGTGTCTGTGACTATACAAAATAAAAATAAATGTGAATCTTGTCGTTAAATTTAGACTACCGTACTTCAATAATGCCATTGAAAAGTTAATCGTGAAACTCGTGCTTAAAAAAATCCGCCGCTGAAATGTGTGTACTCGTGGTTTACGAAAGGAACGTATCGGACGTAAGTGTATTTGACACTATTTTTCTCTATTTAATTATATTAAAATCACCATTAAAATAGTGTATTATTTGCAATATTATTATTTTTGAAAAATAAACTTGATTTAGAAAAGAATGCTGTTTTACTGGATAAAACAAAGACTCTTTTAACTGTTATTGTGGAAATGAAACACGTGCTCCCTTTACGTTCGTTCGTACCTTTCGTCAATTTGTAAGAAAGCTCTTGTGAGAGACGTTGATTACTAATACATTTTGATACAATAACTGCGCTTGATTAGCTATCAATATCTATATAAATAATTGATTATTTAGGACGACTTTTGGAGGGAGTAAACAGAATTCTTCCTGATGGACCTCCAGGAACTGAATGTTTGAATGGAGAGACGTGTTTTAAATCTGGTAAGAACTAATATACCAAAGTGTACCATCATTGAATATTATGAGCTTGATAAGCATTTCTGTATCTTTTAAAATCTGTAAAAATTTCGGGAAGTGAAAAATTACACGTCACTCGATTTGATTGAAGAATGTTATGCTAGGGTCAACTACTACATGCATTGTATGGTTAGGAAGATTAAGTTTTCGTTATTCTTTACATATAATTCCAGCAGCACGTGACTAAACACACACTAACGAAATACTAGTACACAGTGCTTTAATATTTTCTTAAAACTAAATTGAAGCCTTCTACACAAATTAAAATATATAGCTTCACCTAAAGTTCAGGTCATATCAAAAGTTAAATTTATTTTAAGTTATCGGCATTTGTCTTACCTCCTATACATTTCTAGGAGTATGATTAGTTGAAAACAACCGCGTGGAAACAGTGAAAATTTTCTATCACCCCTTTTCGAATTTACTGACCCCATGTATAGCACACTATATATCTAATAGTATCTCCCCGTCGAAAGATCTTCAACAATAGACAATAGACCGATTAATCACACAAGACTTCAAGTGCATGTAACAATATAGTATGTGTAGAAAAGCCACAAGAGACATTATTAAAGTCTTCAAACGAAACCAGTAACTCTTGAAGACCCCAGAATGGATACTTTATAATTATAGAGACAACACTTTACGATTCTCACTATTTTTAGTATCCTATACAACCTTACAAATTCTAGAATTTGGAAATTTAAGAGCCTGTATACTGTAAAATATGGATGATATTCATTTCGCATTTAGTCCTTTTTAGCCCACTTCGCAGCGAAATAATTTTACATTTTTCAAATACATTTGATGTTATAACGTTATGAAAGTTTTATTCCCGACTCTCTATATTTGCACTTTTTTCTACTTGCGCAAGTAGCGAAAATCTACTGTACATACAGTGGAGAAGAGGTGGAAGATAACACATGGATATTCCAGCCCTACCAGGCCGCGGGTTATATGTAAAAGAGCAAGTACATGTCGTTTTGCTCGTACAAATATAAATGGCGTGATGTCACATTCGAGGGAAGAGGATGAAGTTGTGATCACGGCATTTGTAACAAACCAGTCCTCGGGTAAACACAATGAGTCCGTTTTAATGCAAACTACTGGAAACAATAAAATAAAAGCGTTATGGCAAACATTAACAACAACAAAAACGACTACTTAGCAGGCTCATGCGTTATGAACTAATACTTGTTGTTTTATATTTACACTGGATCTCTGTCCTTTATATGTTTTGTTGAATCACTAAGGGTGCTTCGGATACCTGCGTACAATGTATGTTCCAAGGAAGAGAACTAGCTTCTATTTTCATAAGACATATTTTTCTTGTAGGTGATAACAGACCCGCTGAAGTCCCTATGTTAACTGTCATCCATATCATATTCCTACGCGAGCATAACAATATTGTAGAAAGATTGAGGTCATTAGGATATTCAGACGGAGAACAACTGTATCAAGAGGCAAAAAAGATCCTCACAGGAATATATCAACATATTATATATACTGAGTATTTGCCAGTTATACTTGGAAATCAAGGAATGGACATATTTGGACTTCGAAGTACTCCAAGTGGGTTCAATACACAGTATAATCCCTCTGTAAATGCGGCTACTCGGAATTCATTTGGAGCTGCAGCCTATCGATTCGGACATTCTCTTGTGGGATCCTTAGTTGAATCATTCAATGAGGATTTTACTCCACGTGACAAGGACCCAATGGAAGATCATTTTTTCAGTACACGTTTAATAAGGAATTTTGATGATAAGTTTGGTCCAGACGCAATTTCAAGATGGATGACAACACAATTCAAAAGTAAATCAGACCGGTTTCTAACACCAGCTGTGAGAAATAGACTTTTCCAAACAATGCCGAAGAACGGTTTTGATCTTTCTGCACTGAACATTCAGCGAGGTAGGGACCATGGAATACCCGCATACAATAGGTGGCGAAAGTTCTGTGGACTACATGCCGCTCAACATTTTGGAACAAATTATAATGGATTGACCGACCATGACTCTTTGTCAGCAAAAGCTTTGAAATCCGTTTACAGGTAATAATTATTTTTTAGTTTAAAGAACGCCAGTCCTCCAGTTTGGACATTTATTTGTGAACATATTAAGCTATTCTCATTTTTCACATGCTGTAAGGAAATACATTTATACTAAATGAATGTATTTTGTGAAGTTCTAGATATTATTTCGTTTATTCATGTAGGGTCGCTGATTCATTAGTCATAATCTACATTTTTTATATATAGGAGTCCAGATGATATTGATTTGTTTGCTGGAGGTCTGACAGAGAAAATAGCACCAGGGGCGCTAGTAGGTCCGACATTCAGGTGTTTGATTGGATTCCAGTTCATGTTCTTCAAAACTGGCGATAGATTTTTTTACGAAAACAATTTCTATCCAACAAGATTCTCGGCAGGTGGGTAAACATCAAATTGTATATATTCTTAATTTGATACTTTTGTAACAATCAATATTCATTTTTAATTGCTGATTATTGTTCAGACTGTTTAGTAATTGTAACCGTTCTAGAATCTAATGCATTCTGGGTAAAAATGCAAAAGCGTACACAAAAACGATGTAATAGATTTAAAACGTTATAAATAATGCAAATTCAACCAAAGATATAACCAAAGATATAACCAAAGATATAACACTATTTTTATATTGTTTACGAACAATAAGATTACCCATAGTGCTTTTGCTTAAGAAATGTTCACTGTTGTTAGGCTGTACAAATTAAAATCAAACTAAATTGTTTGAATAGCTACAGAACAGAACTGAATTGTCTGCAAGCAAATTGTCAGAAGAGTACTGAATTTACTGTAATTCATGCTGATAATCTGCTAATATTAAATTGAGAATGGAAATAGGGAATATGTCAAGGAGAAAACAATTCGACCAATGAAAAGGTAACAGTCAAAGGCCTCCAATTGGTATTCAACGCATCGAGAAAATTCCCCTCCCAGAGTTGGGCCTCAGCTGTCCTCTAAAAAAATGGTGTACTAGTTCTGTGGAAATGAACGTCATACTAAACTCCAAAGCATATAAATGAACTAAAGTTAAAAAACGTACGAGGCTAACAAAGGCCAGAGGCTCTTGACTTGGGACAGGCGCAAAAATGAGGAGGGGTTAAACATGTTTGTGAGATCTCATCCCTCACCCTATATCTCTAGCTAATGCAGAATAAATAAACACACCGCTATACGCACAGTAAAACTCAGTCTAAAAGTCAAATAGTTAACAAAAGAAAACTAAGCGAAATTACAATGATACATAAATTACCAAAAGACTGAATATCACCTACTAGTTTTTTGTTTAAACTTTTCTGATGATGTAAAGATCAAAATAACATGAATAAATTTCATCAGCAAGTGGTAGCAACAATCGTGTAAAGTGAAAAAGAGGAAAGAGGTAACGGTGATAAACAAAAACTTATACATGTATGTGTTATGCTCCTGCTCTAAGAGAAAAACCGTCACTGTGTACATTATGCTATTGTCCTCTTAAAGTCAATACAGTCCTTGTTTAGAACTAAATGTGCATCAAAGTCGGGTTTTTTTTGTAGTTAGCAAACTTTACTTTTGAATCTGTATTTTTCCAAACAAATTTCAACGGTTATGTATTGCACGCATGCGCAAATATAACTACGGATACAAACAGAGATTTATGTTTCAGCCCAATTACAGCAGATTAAGAGGCAGACCTTATCGGCACTGTACTGTAGAACTATGGACGTTAATACAATGCCCGAGAGTGCATTTGATACTCCGTTAGCAGGGTAAGACTTGTGTGAATAATATTCCTGATTAGACAATGTATACTGCAGTTTTCTGGTTTATTTAATGGTATTGTTTTATTTTGATATTTTTTTGGGATTCATTTTCATCTTAGAAGTTTGAATATGCTTTAGTATTTTCCTTTCCACTTTTAAAAGTGATATACATAGTATAATGATCGTAAACTAAACTTCGATTTCTTTCGTACGCTCGTTAGTATTTTGTTGTACTTGCAAATGTTTTGTAAATTCAATATAACATCAGAAGCAGAAAAAAGTGTTAAACATTTATGATTGTCGTGGTTAAAGACGTGATAAAAAATCTAATTTAAAATGCTTAAGAATGGGTCTGTTTTGGTTATATTAAAGTATTCATATTTAGCAATAATAACATCATTATGAGTTGTATATGTAATCAAATATAAAACCATCATATTTATAATTTACAGATCAATACATTAAACGTATGTCTTACTTCTTTCTTATTTTTTTTCAGGAAAGAACGCAAACCATGTAATACGTTTCCTGGATTGGACTTGAAACCATGGGCTAACATATACAATTCTTACAAAGGAAATTAATGATAAAAATACATAAAACAAATAAAAAAAACAAGGACAATTAAACGTAATGTATTAAACTGAAGGAACGTTTTAAAATATTCGTTTGTTATTTGATGTTAATACTTTTAGATTTCAAATTCATATTGAAAACATTTAATGTAATTTAATTATTCAACTGCTGTTTTGCTTTGCGACGTTTATGGACATTCCTACCAGCTCTACATCCGTCCTCTTATCAAGAGCTGTATCGGTTTCTAACCTTTTGCAAGACCAAGAACGAAACTATAAACATTTATCTTACCTCCTATGCATTTCCAGGAATATGATTGGTTAAAAGCGTCCGCGTGCAAACCGTGTATATTTGATATTAGGTTAGTAGGGAGGCGGGGCTTATCTCATACACGGTTAGTAGTGGAGTTACGTTCCTTTATATTCCATATCAGGTAAGAAGATGGCGGGGCTTATTTCATACACGGTTAGTAATGGTGTTATGTCCCTTTATAAAAACAAAACGGTACTGAGAAAAAAACTTAAAAGTTCCAACAGACGAAGAAATTGATGATTAAGATTGAAATAAATTCATTAAGTTATAGTTATTGACCAAGCAAGTCGGTATATAGAATTTAATCTGCACAGCTCAGGTGACCCTTATTAACCAGAACGACGTAGGAGTTCGGGTTAAAGGGTCATCCTGAGCTCGTGCAGATTAAATTCTATATACCGATTTGATTGGCCAATAACTGTTTTAACACATGACGTCATTAATTTACGTGATTGTTTTAGATGTGGACTATATTGCAATCTACGGATCCTGGGAAAGTTTATTGTAGGGTAAAGAAAGGGGTAAATACGACTTTCATTGGTAAGTTTTAAATTGATAACTTTTTTATAAGTTTAGACTTATTGGAAAAATTGCAATTTAATGGTAGATTTTTTTTAAATGTTTCTATTCTATCTATTCCCATTTATTTTTTAATAAATGACGATTAAGACTTTGACAAATTGAGTACTTTCGAATCGTTGTATTAAAAAAAATCATAACTGAAAGGGTTATTGAGTTTAGATTAATTGCTTTTGAATTTCTTTCCACCAATGATATGCTTTAATGGAGAAAGATAAACCGAGGAAGAATTAGATGTTATATTTTAAATATTAAATGTTGAATAAACAGAAAATACGTTTCTTTTTCCAATCTTTTACTCCCCCCTCCCCCAAATTTCTTTGTATCTACTGACACGTCCATCTAAATGAAGTTTGATTGATGGGAATAGATATTCAAGAAGTCGTTATAAATTCCATTGAATCTAAAACTAGTCCAAATCAGATTTCTTTTATTCGGATATTCTTAGATACATTTCTTTTTTGGCGGAAGTTACCAAAAATTGCTTTTACTTTCTTTCTGACTTTAAAACACTGATATAAGATTTATGTTGTACGCAAAATATAATACTGAAACATTTTATGTTCAAGCTAAGATGAAAAAAAGGAATGAGAAACCTTTTTTTTTCCTATTCTGAAACTACGATGCTTGTACAAAGTTCAGTTTTGTCGTAATTTCAAGGCATATGGCGGATTCGGGGGTGGGGACGAACATGTCGTTCACCCTAGGATTGGACAAATTATCGTGTTTGCCTTAAAATCGTCAATATTGTTTTTAGTCTCGCTACGCTCGGTGATATATTTTTTTAATTTGATAGAATAACGCCCCTTTTAAAATCTAGGAACCGCCACTAAAGGTAAAAATAGATTTGAACTGTGCAGTATATCTGCATTATCCAGATTATAGCACAGTAAAAACAAAGAGATTTTACCCATACCATGTGTTAAACACATTTAAACCTAACAAGTCGTTATTGTTGGCATCTGTTTTTGTAGGATCAATGGAAGTATTTTCTTAATGCTAACAGTATTGAAGACTTGCTCATTTTGAGAATCACTAATCTTAATTTCACTCGTTAAGATAGTCGGTAAGATAAATTCGTTACATAGTGTGCTAGTGACCCCATATCGAATTTACTGACCCCATATATACCGTATTAGGTCACTAGCACACTATGTAATTAATAGTATTCATAGTTGTGTCATTGGTTATCATACCGCATCTCCTTATTTTTTATATAGGTCTCATCATGTGTTCATCTGCCATTGTCATGTATATCACCATTGTCTGTACTAAGTCAAATCTGAATATTTTTGTATTTTATGGATGTGTTTGTGTTCAATGCAGTTCTCTGAAAAGTATTCAAGCTTATGAGAAAATTAAAATCAGTGTTTAGCTTTGTCTGGTGTACAACGAATGGCCACATGTCTGTCGTTGATAATCGAATTTTGACCTCTGTATTTCTTTTTTGTTTCATTTTTCAGTCGGATAGTGGATGTTTCATTGTCGTATATCTTCTATCATGTCTCTTCCACTAATAATTCAATTCGCGATTGGTCATATTTGTTTCTTCTGTTTCAGAACTTGTCATTCCTATAGAATGAAATTCAAAACAGTGTGGCTGTGGCCATTGATTGACACATTTTAAAAATTCATCCATTGACTGGAACAATTTACATGAACGTTTGTCTGTAACGACCACTGTTCACCACGTACCTACGATAGACATTTAAACCGTGGGGTCACCAAAGGTTTCTTAACGCCTTTAATTATAAAATAATTCAAAAAATTAATCAGGAATAACCTTTATGTTTTGATTTATATAATTGATATAAATCAAAACATCGTGTTATTTCTGATTAGTTTTTCGAATTACTTTATTAAGGTGTTGAGAACCTTTGGTGACCCCATAGTTTAAGTGTCTTTAAAAAGTACATAGTGAGCAGTGGTTGTTACATACAAACGTTCACCGAAATTGTCCCAGTCAATGGATAAATTTAATGTGTCAATCAATGGCCACAGCCACACTGTTTTGAATTTCATTCTACCCCTTCAATGAACCACATGGATATCAGTACTTTTCTGTTTATTTACTCCCTTATGAATTAACAAGATGTTGATTGCCAATGAAACAATTCTCAACCAGAGACCAAATTACGTAGAAGGTAAGCAACTATAGGTCACCATCCTGCCTTCAGCAATGAGCAAATCCTATAGTGTTTAAAGGTAATTAATTTGTCACAAGTGTACTCGCATATATAAGTCTTGGTTGATCTGCAATCTAAAGACTTGACTATTAATGTTTGTTGATTCTGATTGATTCTAAAAACTAAACTGAAAAATCTCAACTTTGGTAATATCATTTTGGCGTGATTCGATATTTACCAATCCCACCATGCTGTTATTGTGCTATGGTCATTTTGTCATACTCTTGTCTTTCATTTGTGTTGGTGTGCTTTGTCTATAGCGTGTCTATATGCCATTTAGTTTTTAATTCTTTATATAGTTCAAAACATTTTTTTTTATATATATATAAAGTTATGATTATAACACAATGTGGACTGCTGAACCAAGACTTTTGACATTTTTACTTATTATGTCTGTTTGTTTTGCTCACACATTGTGGTCAATATATTGGAATTATATGCTACTGTCATAAAAGTGAGAGGTTTAGCTGGTTAAAAAACAGGTTTAATCTACCAATTTTTACATAACATAAGGAACTACCTGTCCCTAGCCAGGAGAGTAAATATTGCTGTCATTCTTTGATGTATTTAAGCCTTCGATTTTGTTAATTCTTTTTTTTTTTACTTTTTTCTTTACGTTCCAGGTCAGGAGACTGCAATTTTCTGGTTGTCGTTAGTTACTTTGTTTCATGGATTTTTTTCTCCTTTTATGTTGTTTTGTTCATAATCAGGTCGTTAATTTTCTGTTTTGAATTGTTTAACATTTGTCATTTCGGAGTCTTTTAAAGATATTATTTGTTATGAGTGCTCTGACCTTACGGTGACATAAAGTTGCTACGTCATTTTTGTCTTTTGTGGAGAGTAGTCTCATTGGCTATCATACCATGATCTTCTCATTTTTGTATTGGTGATCCCCCATCTACAGCTGTATTTCCATTCAGCCTTACATTTGTAACGGTATATCTGAGGTTAAAAAAAGAAAAAAAGTCATTGTGCGAAGTGGGAACTGCACGTAGTCAACAAAGGAATTTATGGGCTTTGCTCATTGTTGAAGCCCGTACAGTGACCTGTAGTTGTTAATTTCTGTGTCATTTTGGTCTCTTGTGGACAGTTGTCTCATTGGCAATCATACCACATCTTCTTTTTTATATTATTTGAATAAATATTCTTTATGACATAGCGAAGCAAGCTAACAATGGAGCTGCGTGTTGATTAATGATAGACACTATCAAGCTTTACAGATATATTTCCCTTCAGGACGATAGGTCTTTCTTTTAAAGATACAACCATGACGTACCAAGTTTCAATGAAATGTGCTTCAAGACAAAATAAAAATGACCTTCGATAGTCCATTATTTGTCACAATTTTATAATTGAAATACTAACTACAATAAGTTGAAATTCGTTCGGTTGTAGTCTTACATGTATTTTAAAATTTTGTCTTTGGCAATTCATATTTTTACTGTAACTACTAACTTTAAAGATAGTTTTCTCGTTTGGATTGTTTTACATTGTAATTTCGGGGCCTTTTATAACTGACTATGCGGTATGGGTTTTGCTCATTGTTGAAGACCGTACGGTGACCTATATTGTTAATTTCTGTGTCATTTTGGTCTCTTGTGGAGAGTTCTCTCACTGGTAATCATACCACATCTTCTTTTTTTAAACTAGAGGCTCTAAAGAGCCTGTGTCGCTCACCTTGGTCTATGTGCATATTAAACAACAGATGAATTTATGAAACAATTGTGTTTTGGTGATGGTGATGTGTTTGTAGATCTTACTTTACTGAAAATTCTTGCTACTTACAATTTCCTCTATCTATATAGACTTGGCCCTTTAGATACAGAGGAAAATATTTACAAAAATTTACCAAATTAATGAATATTGTTAAAAATTGACTATAAAGGGCAATAACTCCTTAAGGGATTAACTGGCCATTTTGATCATGTTGACTTATTATCAGATCTTTCTTTGCTGAACATTATTGCTGTTAACAGTTTATCTCTATCTATAATAGTATTCAAGATAATAACCAAAAACCGCAAAATTTCTGTAAAAATTACCAATTGGGGGACAGCAACCCTACAACCAGTTGTCCAATTCATCTGAAAATTTCAGGGCAGATAAATATTGACGTGATACACAATTTAACCTTGTCAGATTTGCTCTAAATGCTTTGGCTTTAGAGTTATAAGCCAAAAATCTATATTTTACCCCTATGTTCTATTTTTAGCTATGGCAGCCATCTTGGTTAAATTTGGCCGAGTAATTTCAGAGGAGAAGATTTTTGTAAAAGTTAACGACGACGGACGACAGACGACGGACGACGCCGGACGCCAAGTGATGAGAAAATCTCACTTGGCCCTTCGGGCCAGGTGAGCTAAAAAGACAAATTTTTAATATAACAGTAGTAACCGCGTGTTGTTGAAAACGAGGGGTTTTCTATTAAATTTTTAATCTTTGATTTTCATTACATATTTAAGTCAGAAACAATCATCTGTTAATTTTATTAAATTAAAATACTAGTACTAGAAAACATCTCCTTAACGTAGAATTTTACTTGACACAAATAATATGCGGTCCTGTTCATCTGTCGCTACAATGATGAGATATTTTGTGAGATAAAAATCAATCATTTAAAGTTGAAAGAAAACTTTTAAAACGAGTTGAGTTTTATCCCATAGATATAAGAAGATGTGGTATTAGTGTCAATGAAACAACTCTCAATCCATGTCACAATTTATAAAAGTAAACCACTATAGGTCAAAGTGTGGTCTCCAATATGGAGCATTGGCTCACACCAAAAAAAAGCTGTACAGGGCCCTAAAAATTACTAGACGTGTAAAACCTTTTAAACGGGAATAACTTACATCAGTAAACAAAAACTACTGAACATCAGATTCCTGACTTAGGACAGGTGCAAACAATTGCATTTATTATTGGTAAATTGTGGTTTGCTTAAACGTCCCGTGGTAAATATTACATGTATCTTCTGGACTACAACGGTTAACATATTAGCAATAAACACATAAGTTTAGTAATAAAAACTATCCTGGAATAGATCGGGGTTTGAACTGTAACAAAAAAATAAGGGTATTGTTGGTAGAGACAGTAATTTTGCTTTGCAACAGGCCACATACAAAAATAAAGAAAAAGAATAAGACTATTTATTAAATTCTATTATATACAATTTTGATTATACAGCAATTCTTAAGATAATATAACATTAAAAATAAATGAAAAATTAACTATACTCCTTTCCAGATCGTGTTTGAAAATAAACGAAAAAGAATATGAAGCATCTCTGATACATAAAAAAATAACTACAGCACTACTTCATGTATATTTAATTTCTGGAATGCAAATTATCTCATATTTCAAAACAAGTACTAATAAATCTTGACACTGACAAATTAATATTTTCAGACTCACTTGACATCAACCATACAGGCAGTTCGTACTTTGAAATATAAGGGAAGTTTTTTTTTACATTGAATGAATGCTTCATTAAGAATTAAATCCTTTCCGTTTTGTATGTAGTGAATTACATTCCATTAAAAATTAAAGTCGTCTTCAGCCTGCATGTTTTTACACTACCCAAAAATCTTTCTTTTTTTATCGACCTTTTTCAGTATTGATAAGCAATGATTCAAATTAGGTAGTACGCTTTTTCTATTTTTATTATATAAATAAGCCTCCCGATTAAAAATGATTTTAAATTAAAAATAAGTATGCAATTTTCCTACAGGTCCCTAAACGAGTTGTTGCAAGGGTTCATAATTTTCAGAGAGCGTGGTACTCTCATTAAACGAGGCATTCAGGCCGTACGTGGCTGCGAACTTCTGCATCCCGCACAGCCAAACAAACTCCACACTTTGACAAGGTTTTACTGTTGGTCGGGAGAATGCCATGTTGAACATATTCCATTCCTTGTTTACTTTTGAGGGTACAGAATTATCAAAAAGCAAAGTAATGAAGTATACATATTATTGTAACACTGTAATGGAAACCTAACTATGAACCTTTTGTTGGCTGGCTGTCTTTTCGTGTTACAGGTTTAAAAATGGCAGTGTATGATAATTATACATTTATATATATTTTTAACACAATCTAATTATCATGACAATATTACATATTTAAAGAAAATAATTACAAATCTCATAATAACGTACACAAAACAAAAGAAAAATCAAAATCCACAAGGTCGATTTTAAAACAAACATTTCATCGTCTTAAAATATTTTATGTATCAAAATAATATATCCAAATATTGTGAGGATTGCAGTACTAGTGAACAATGTTTGTTGAGGAGCACCCAACTACAAATACCTTTTCGATAAATCTCTAAATAGTACGATATATTTTATATTTACAAAAATACATATCCCAATATCCTATAATTCCTTTCTTTTTGTTGTTGTTAAGGAATGCTAGAATATTTAGGTTTTCTTTGGTAAATGTGATTTTCAATCATCATTATATACATATATATATTATTTTATCATCAAATGAAATTATTTCAGTACAAACAGTGTTTGAATTGGGAGAAAAAGTATTGTAAGAAAAACTATATTATCTTTCAGATATACATTTTGGTTAGAGATGTTCTTCCATGCAAATGTATACATTCCCCATTTCCATTCTCAATTTTAAGTACTAGTAACATTTGTAAGTTTGTATCAGAATACCCGAACTGCGCTAATTACTATTCTTATATTATGAAGAAAGAACACTGGATGCCTTGAAAGTGTTTCGAGTACATTTACTGAAAATATAGGATTTGACGACTATTAAATCTTGACCACGTGAGTAGGGAAAACTTGCCTTACCTCGCTTTCTTTGAAAAGGTCCATAAAATTTCCCCAAAATGACATATTTATTTATTAAATCCAATTTCAAAATTTACCAATTAAAATTTGTGTTATTACTCCTAATCAGATTTGTTCACAATGTGAATCAAGTAAATTAATTTTGCAATAAATATTGAATACAATATATGTTGTAACAATATTAAGGTTGTTCGCTCCTCTGTTTCAAAATAATTAAATCTTTTTAAAGACTGTTATATATTGATACTTTATACATAATGGAACTTAAAAAGAAAAAAAATATGAAAAGTCTATTACATTGTGTTTGATGCATTCAATTGAAAATTTGGTGGTCAGAGATTCTCTCTAGATTGTTCATACATTTAACATAAATACCTTATTTCTTTAAAAAAAATGTGAAAAAAATAACAAGAATTTTAATTATGAGTGAAATCGAATTTTGAAAAGAAAAGTAGGGGTTAGGGGGCAAAATTTGTATTGTCAATACATAGATAAAACTAGAGAATTCAGAATATATTACAAAATGTAAAAAACAAGAGAAGCAAACATCCTGAAATAATAAACACAGCATTTCCATAAATCACAGTACTGCATTTAAAATAACAATGTCTTTGTGATACCTGCGTCCATTCAGCAAATATCACGATACCACCTACATACAATATTATACAAAGATACGAATAGCAAATTAGCTCTTCTCTTATATTTAACAAAAACATTTCTTTTCTTATAACAAGCTTCCAAACACACCAAACAAAGAAATAAGGAAAGAGTATAAGTTCTCTGGTAATTTGATTTGAAAACGCTGGAATATTGTGCCTTTCCCAAATACCTTTATCATATAAAGAAACAGAATGTTGTATAATAAGTATATTACTTTAAAAACTGATATATTGGAATATATTTTTTTTGTAAAGCATGTTGTATCGAAAGAACATTAAACATTTACAAACAAACAAATTATGATTTCCAAATTATAGAATTAGTTCAATGCAAAGGCTTATGAAATCACTACATTGTAGAATGCTACAAATTCTTCTTCACCCTACTGAGTTACATCGATTGTATACAAATATAAGATACAAAATCAGAGGCTCAAACATGTGTCTAAACTAGGGCTGTGCGCAATAGTAACAATACACATTTTACAAAATTGTAGACCCGAATATAGCGTATCATGTCTAAAAATCACTTTTTTGTTGATGTTGCATTGGTGATTTTTCCAACAGTTTTTGTCTATCTTGAATATTATTTCCCCAAGAAAAAAAGGATAAACAATCGTCATTTAATGACATTAATCATATAAGAAAAGAACTGACATTTTCATTTATACTGAATGTTTGCAGATCTTGTCTTGATGGTCACATTTGTTCTTTGGCTTACCTGGCCCTAAAAGGGCCAAGAATGCTTTTCTTATCACTTGGCGTCCGTCGTCGGCGTTAACTTTTTACATTTTGAATCTCTTCTAGAGAACCACTGTATGGAATGAAACCAAACATGGCATGAATGTTCCTTATGAGGTGTTGACCAAGTGTTGTTACTTTGTAGCCGATCCATCATCCAAGATGGCCGCCAGCGGGGACTTACTTTAACAGAGAACCCAAGGGAAATACATACAAATGTCTTCTTTAAGAGAACCATTGAATGGAATGAATTCAAAAATAGCAAGAATGTTCCTTATGAGATGCTGACTAATTGTTGTTACTTTGACGCCGATCATACATCCAAAATGGCTGCCAGCGGGAGACTTGGTTTAACATAGGATCCTATGCGAAATACATACAAATGTCTTCTTTTAGAGAACCACTGAATGGAATGAAACCAAACATAGTATGCATGTTCCTTATGAGGTGCTGACCAAGTGTTGTTACTTTGTAGCCGATCCATCATCCAAGATGGCCGCCAGCTGGGGACTTACTTTAACATAGGACCCAATGGGAAATACATACAAATTTGTTCTTTTAGAGAACCACTGAATGGAATAAAACCAAACATAGCATGTATGTTCCTGATGAGGTGCTGACCAAGTGTTGTTACTTTGTAGCTGATCCATCACCCTAGATGGCCGCAGGCGGGGGCTTAGTTTAACATAGGACCCTATGGGAAATACATATAGTAGAGTCAGGTGAGCGATATGGGCTCTTGGGAGCCTCTATTTAAAGTTTCTAGTCATCAAATATAATTTTCAGGATAATAATCAAAAACGCAAATAAATTTGTATAACTCGTCAGTTAATTGCAATAACTTATATAATAACATTAACAGGACCAATTTTCTGTACAAGATACGCATTTTGACAATCAATGTCTCTTCAGTGATGCTTGAGGCCAAAATATTTGAAACTTCAAAGCTTATTTTAAAGATGAAGAACTATAAACCAAAAAAGATAAAAAAAAAAAAAAAAAAAAAAAAAAAAGAATAGCTGAAGACGGGGAAGATATATAATACCTGTTACAGAATGAACCGACTGACGTTTTCGGCTATATATGATCATATATCATCTATATTTACAACAGAAACAGATCAAATAATAAACCAAACGACATCGGTCCATCATTATGGCAGAAACTTTTCTAGTCGGAGAATAAAAGACTGAAAAAGGGCATCAAACCGCTAAAGGAACTTTCATTTAGTTGTTGTATAATTCAAACCGTTGAAACAACTGATTAAAGGGGATAAAACGCTTTTGATTTAGACTTACATTTGAACAAACGGTATTATGCAACGGCGCTTACAGTTGCCTTTCAGTCGCCAATTTTAAGATTTCAAAGATGAACTTAATATATCTAACATAAAATCAAAATACAACGTTGTTCATAGCAATTTAAACACACATGACATATTTGCCAATGGTTGTTGACAAGACGACCAATTAGCCATTTCAATATGCGGATCAATAAATGGTTTTAAAGTACAAAGATAGTTTTTAAATTTTAAATTAATAATAAATATGGATTTATGAATATCGACAGTTCTATACAGTAAATGAAATACATTGTACTTCTAAATTAAATCAAAAGCTTCCAGTATAGCTTTCATTGGCGTAACAATTGTTTTCCTGGTTTTATCTCTTACATCGTCGTAACTTGCTATTGCCATGCCAATACATCCCTTGGGATTTGGCTGGTTGTCTGCCCTCGTAAATGATTTGTCCTCAACTATATAAATGCATGTACCAGAATCACCACTCTCAAATGAAAAATTTTCCATCAGCAATTGATTATAAAAGCGAACAAAATGTCTGTCGTGTTTTGCCATTTCATCAAGCTTAGGGAGCAACACATTTTGAAAATGAGCGTCAGTAGCTACATGCAACGGCTTTACGTTCCCTTCTTTGACTTTTTCTAATTGTTGCGCTAGATCTGCCCATTGTGGAACCACACCGTGCTCGAGTCCGTCTTCGAATGTCTGTTTGTCGGCATCATAATCTTCATACTTTACATTTCCTTCAAAATATCCACTTTTGGCACCAACAAGTCTTGCTTTCATTTCCCCTTTCTCAATCTTATTTGATATGTAGTTGTCATTTAAGTATGCTGAAGTCATACCTAATATAGAATATAGAATATTGAATTTAACATTTTGATATGTTTTATTCTTATTCTTTTTTTGATTTGATAAATGTTCATACCAAATATTTCTTACATCTCAGATATGGATTTATAACATAATTTTTTATAACTAAAGAGACACAACCTTTCTACAGTTTGGAAAAGGTAATGGGTATGTTCTAACGGGATATATACATGTGGATCAGGATCTGCTCACCCTTTCTAATGGTTGCCTATTACAGTGCACTAAAGAATTAATTGACAGTACCAAAGAAAAACATCTGATTTTGGTGGGGTTCGATATGCTTAGTCCTAAGTTTTCTATGTTGTTAATGATATCCTTGTCTTTCAGTCGTTTATTTTTTGCCATGCGTTGTCATATTTTCACCGACTTGTGAGTTCAAACATCCTTTGGTATCTTCTACCTCACTTATATCACGAATAATGCAATCTTAAATTAAATCCGACTTAATTGAACAAAGTTTGGCCCATTATGTATTTAAAATAATTATTTATATATGGTAATCTTCGTATATAAAAAAATTGAAATGGAAATATGAGACCAGCATCCTTATTTGAAATGTTTAAAAAAAAAGCAGTTCGTTATATGTCTTGTGATTTCAAATATCTCTTCAGTAAGCTTTCTTTTCTTGATCATCCAAAACTAAATCAAACATTTAAAAGCTGTGTCAAATTTAATATTTTAAATTAGACAGTGAGCTTTTCAGAGTTCAATCTAAACAGGAAAATACAAATCTACAGTGACCAAGATCACTTTGTCTCATTTATACGTTTTCTTTTGAATTATAATTACTATTAAGTAATGTGTTTTGTAGACTTTCGTCATTTTGGTCATGAGTTTTGTTGATTTTGACTTAAATTTGTTGATTGCTCTCTTTGTATCTTATCTTTTTTGAAACTATAGTATATTGATGATTGCAATAACTCATTTTGGTCATCCAGGCCATGTGTGTTAAAAGAAATTTTCAAGTTAGACAATTACTGAAATAATGTGACGCATGATACACAATGCATTTTAAGATTGAATACATATAATATACCTAGAAAAGCTGCTGGATGTGTTGATTGATTTCCATCAGTGTCGATTACCTGTACAATTTCATCATTGTCAATTGAAGATGTGTTTCTATCTAGAATCACAACAGCAGCATCAATACTTGTTTTATCACACTTATCATATATAAACTTGTCATCTATTACAGATCCACAAATGAAAGCATTAGCCTCTCCATTAACATAACAATTAACTATGACTTCTTCTTTATTTTTGTTGCGTTTGTTTCCACATAAAAGCACTTTTCTATCATAAACAACATGCGCACACGTCAAAAAAGCATCTTGTCCACGTCGTTGAACAAATCCACCTAAGGTTCCACATGATTTGGCCGTTCCAACTTTACTACCAACCTTCATTTTATGCAAAAACGAAACATTTCCATGCAATACTTTAGTATTCATACTGCATACGACGGCCGGTAAATGTTTTTCACCCATTGGAATAATTCCCTTAGCCTGACAACAAAGTATAACGCACCTTGGTTGAGTTATAGATTTATAAATCAAAGTCAACTTTGTGTGCGGCAGAAATAGCTCTTTGGCATTTTCACCAGAAACGGTTGTCATGTCTTCACAGCTATAATTTTGTTCGATAGATATGTCACTTTCTTGTGTGTTCTCAGTTGCGAGATAGTAAGCACTTTGTTTGACTGGAATGCCATAAATTTCTCTCGGTAGACCTTCTAAATACTCATCAGCATCAATGACGATGACTGGTTCTTTTGAACAGATAGCTGAATGTCCTTTTTTTCGTTGACTACATTTGCAAAAGAACCCGGGCCAAATATCTTTCACTTGGCTGAAAAAATCTGAGATTGAAGTTTCTTTTATCATGCTTCGCAAAAGATACCAACTGAAAGCTTTACACAGTTTGTGCATTTGGTCTTCCATTGCCTGCCGAAGTAGGTTACTGACCTTAAATGGACATAGATTATGAGCTAAGATAAAACGGAACAGTAACTCATTCTGCTCACATATTTCTTCAGAGGATGTTGAAATTGAGCATATCGTTAGCTGATAAATTTTTTCAAACACCGACATAAACGACTTGGAACACTTTTTTTTTTCAATCAGTGATGTTAAAATATCTGAAAATAAACAAGAACAAAATTAGTTGTTCTGGTGAAACACACACAAATGAATCTACAAATGGTTCAAATTATAAACTAAATGTAAGACATAGATGTCCCATCTACATCATTTTGAATGACCACATTTGTAATGTTGATGGTATCCAATTTACTGTCAGAAAAAAATATGCAAACTTCATCTGAAAGAGAGTCAATTGTATGTTTTGTAGTCTGACGGTTGTAATCAAATGTATGATAACAAGGGTAACAAATAAAAATTGTTCGCTTGCCCTTCGTAGTTTTATTTCTCGCTGCGATCTACAACTAAACTTATCCATTCTCCGATTCCCATTATAAATAAAGGCAACAGTAGTATACCGCTGTTCGAAATTCATAAATCGATTGAAAAAAAAAACAAATTCGGGTTACAAACTAAAACTGAGGGAAACATTACATATAACAGGAGAACTACGAAACAACAGAAACACAACATTAAAATGTAACACACACAGAAACGAACTATAATATAGCAATGGCCAGTTTACTGACTTGGTACAGGACATTTTAAGAAAAAAAATAGGTCAATATCTATAAGTTCTTAAGCATGTACCACATAATCTTAGGAAGTGACCTAAATACCGTTCACTTTTTTTCTAGATGCAAATTAATGTTATATCATTATGTCATTAGTTGCAACCTTTTTTCAAACGTGATTTTATACATAATCGTTCTACTTAAAACAAAACGTCAACATGAAAATAAACAATTTGAACAGTGTTTTATTGCAAACTTAAATGAAAATTTGGTAAACAGGAAATTTATTAGCGACGGATGTGGAAACATATTTCACACTTTAGCATGATAATAATCGATAGAAGCTTGATACCTTTTTTTCAGAACGCTCTAATGTTTAGTACAGGAGAAAAATGCGACGCAAACTTCATACATGACTTTTTTTGTTATTATGTGCATGAATACACACTTGCTGTGTAATCAAGGGGATTGATGAGACGAAATATCAACATGTTTCACGTTCTCACAGAACTGCATTCTCACATAAAACCTTGAACCAAATTCCAAGATTGTTCTGCATTTAGTAAACATTTTACCAACAATTACTTCAATTGTATGGCTAATGTTCTTATATCATAGTGTTCTTATATCATAGAATTACTAGAATTACTAAACTTCTCAAAAATAATTCTACAATGACTAAGATAAATTTGTTTCCTAATTTTAATGATAGTTTAAATATCTTAATTTATTTGTTTGTTTTTATGTTTGTTATAAAATTGAGAATGGAAATGGGTCAAAGATTCAACGACAGGACAACAGAGCAGACAACAGTCGAAGGCCCCAAATGGGTCTTCAATGCAGCGAGAAACTCCCGCACCCGGAGTAGTCCTTCAGCTGGCCCCTTAATAAATATGTATACTAGTTCAGTGATAATAGATGTCATTCTAAACTCCGATTTATACACTAAAAGAAACTAAAATTAAAAATCATACAAGACTAACAAAGGCCAGAGACTCCTGAGTTTATTTATCTATTTATGTGTTTCATTTAGTGTCATTTAATCTGTATGGCTTGGATGACTTACTTGACCAGAACGACATAGGAGTTCGGGTTAAAGGGTCATTCCGAACGTGCAGATTAAATTATATATTCAGATTTGATTAGCCAATAACTGTTTGAACACATGACACCATAGATGTACATGATCAATCTGGAAATATGCGGCCGATATTGAATCCACAACTCCTGTGAAATTTTTATTACGGATAAAAAAATGGATGAAGTACGCCTTTAAGTAACTAAAGGTGACATTAGTAGCATTTCAATTTCAACTTTTTTATATACTTTATATTTCTCCTAGTATTGCTTTTGTTATACTTTATCATTCTCATAAAATTGCTTCGTAATTAGCGTGGTTGCAACAACTTAAACCCTCCCTTAATCGCAGAGGTTTTTTTTGGAACAAATTATGCAATATGTGCAATATTTTTTTGGTCTGTTATTTTTTGCATTTTGATTTTAATTCGATTTATTTATATTCTAAATATTTTTGTACATTAAACCTTGAAATGTGTATAATAATTACTACAGACAAACTTAATATATAAATATAATAAAATTGAGAATGGAAATTGGGAATAAGTCAAACAGACAACAATCCGTCCATAGAGATAACAGCAAACGGCCACAAATTGCTTTTCAATACAGCGAGACAATCTCACATCCGGAGGTGGGGCTCCACTGTCCCCTTAATAAAAATGTGTACTAGTTCAGTGAAAATAGACGTCATACTAAACTCCAAAACATATAAATTAACTGAAATTAAAAAAAACATATAAAACTAACAAAGGCCAGAGACTCCTGACTTGGGACAGGCGCAAAAATGCCTGTGGAAAAACATATTTTCTGAGATCTCAACCATCGCTACATAGGATCATTTCTTTAAATGAGTTGCGTGGAATAGAAATCAAAGTTATGCAAGAGCACTCAAAACATGCACATATATAAAACTGATTGCTTTTAAAACATTCAAATACAAAATAACAGATGACTTTTGGTCTGTTATGCAGGGTTTTTATATCAACTCAATATTCAAATAAAAATCAATGTTATCTGTACAATTAAGAATACCTTTCTGATTTACAGTTTTTGCCAAGGATTTATATTTGGTCTCTAAAGTTCGGTCGATTATCAGATGAAGGTCATACATGTCGCAGTATATCTTCAATTTGTAAAACCAATCTGAAATGTAAATTTTATTAATTAATTATATTTAGAAAGATAGAATATTTAAAGACATCTTTTATTCTTCTTCCTGTCACTCGTGTTTCTATAATTCTTGAAGTTGTTGGTCTAAGATATCCTGTGGTGTTTGTCGTTGATGGAATATGTTCTTTGTTGTTCTGAGGTTTGCATGTTGTGTCGACTATTACAGTATTTGTGTGTGAGTTTCTCTGTTATGAATGTTTTTGCGTGTGTTGTGCTGTTTTTCTGTCATTTTGTTTAAATTCTCATAAAGCGGGATGGTTTTTCTAGCCATTAAACTAGGTTCAACCAACAATGTTTTCATAAACTGTCCTGTACCAAGTCATTAATATGGCATTTTTTATCAAATAGGTCGTTTTTATGTGTGTTGGCGGTTTTTTTTTTTGTTGCACTTCGATGGTTTTGTTGTTTCTTTTGTTCTCCTTTAACAGTTGATGTATTTCCCTCGGTTTTGGTTTGTTATCCAGATTTGTTTTCTCTCAATTGGTTTATGACTTTTGAACAGTGGTCTTCAACTTCGTACTTTATTTGGCCTTTTCAACTTTTTTGGATTCGAGCTTCACTGATGGGTCTTTTGTAGACGAAACGCGCGTCTGGCGTATATACTAAATTTAGTCTTGGTATCTATGATGAGTTTATTTTATATACTACTGTTGACTTCATTTAGACAGATAGTTCTGGTCCCTTTGTCCAGATAATTATAGTGCACCTTACTGTCGAAGAATCGAATGGAAATTCTCGCGGCAAATTAATGTTAGCCGTTCGCTTTTTCGCGGTAAGAATAGAAACGGGAAAATCAATCTTCCGCTAATATTTCAAGAAAACTCGATTAAAAGGATAAAGGTTTGCATGGACGTGTACCAATAGGATTGTGTGTAGGATCAGTTATATCAACGATTTTACAGACAACATATCTATACTACAAATTGTACCTTTATTTCGAAATGAAAGGGATGAATGAAAAAAAAACTATAACTATATTAAATGACATTTCAATTAAAATGGAATTAACTGATATTGTTATAAAACAAAATTCATAACAATAAGCTATAAAAGGACGTCAGTCAATGATTTTTGATAATGTAAACCACATTGCAGGTCAATAAGATCAAAAGATGTTTCAATAAGTTTAAATATTTGCAGCTTCTAATTCACTCTTAATTCAGCTATTCTTCTTTTTTGATGTGTGAAAGTGTTTAACACGCAAACTTAAACGTAGCTCGACCACCTAGGCTCTTAGAAAAAAGAGCTTTCGGTGGCCGGGTGTTACCCCTCACCGTCAGTTTTAATCTAGCGTCGTAACATTGTACCTGATATATAAGGCATGAAGATGGAATTAATACAAAACAGCTGAATTATCTATTGTAAAGGATCCTACAAATTAATGTAAGATGCAGACACAGAAATAATTATATTATAAGTACGTCTGAACCAGTGACGACTCTACAACAGATTTTATCCATTTGTCATTTGTTAAGGGACTTTCCGTATGAATTTTCTTTGGATTTTGGTATTTTTGTTATTTTACTTTTATAACGATATAATTTATCACTGTATATAAATTTAAAAAGTATTTTTTGATGATAGGTTTATTATTTTAAATCAATCCAAATCGTTTAAGATCCTCTGTTAAAGAATGTCGTTGGTAGGGTATATCTATACACTTTTTATGTTATTATATATATACACAGTAATATTTTATCAGATACAATTATATGATTTGTCTTATCTTGTACATTGTAACTATTTACACCTTCCTCTTACGTTTTGAAAGTATTCTTTATAATCTTTATAAATTGTCCAAACTAATAGACTGTTAATTAACTGTAATTTCTATCAAATGGTACATGAATACTATGAGATTAGTTTTTTTTTATTTGATGTACTCCCATGGTGAGTCATGCTTAATCTGCAATGTTTATTCTGTAATGACTTCCTCTGCCTATTATTGACAATATTTAAGTTTGATTTTGCATCCATACAAGTTGGTTCTGTAATCAATATGGTTATAATAATACATCTGTATAGAGGATATACCGCTATACGTAGATGTGACCGAATTCTAATGACACAAATATGCAAACAATATTAAGGTCTTCAAACATACACATGTCACTTTACAATATGACAACTTAAGAGATTGGTTGGAAAAAGTTCTATACAAATTGCATAGACAATTGTGGATCTGCCAGTAATACCAAATTTTTCAGACAAGAAAAAAATATAAAGATATGGACGATATTCGTAGGTTTGGTCCAGCACATGAACATATGGCGGTAAAAAACACCGTATTTTAAACAAATCATTTCTCTTACCTTTTCCTTCTTTGTTATTTGCTAGCGGTGAACGTAAGGATGGAAGTGAATTTGATCGACATCTCATCAAGGGACTTTTGAAACTGAAATTGAGCAAATATTGTTTTTATATTGATTTACTGCGTAAATAAACTTATCATAGATACCAGGATCAAAATTTTATATTTACGCCAGACGCGCGTTTCGTCTAAAAAAGACTCATCAGTGACGCTAGAATCAAAAAATGTTTAAAAGGCCAAATAGAGTACAAGGTTGAAGAGCATACAGCTACGGTAATTTATTCCTGAGGTATAAAAGCCTTAGTTTTTAAAAAATTATAAGTTTTGTTAACAGTTAATTTATAATTATGAACATATCAATGATAACTCAAGTCAACACAATTGTATACCTCAAATTATTTCTAATTCACATTTTTATGTTTTATGTTATTATCAGACATGGACAGAGAAGAGGCATTTAAAAATGTTTTTATGCTGCCTTGAAAGCACTGATATGAATATAAATTGTGTTTACTTAAAATGAAATTATACAATTGTAATGAATTTATTCTCATCTTGATTAGGCACTGCTTAAGTAAAAATCAAAACACACATATTGTTTGGTGTTATATTGAGAACAAGTTAAGTTTATCGATGCTAACATGTGCTCTCTATAAAAATTAAAATGCGGATAGGTCATAAGTGTATCTATAGTCATTGGTGGCGGCACCCCAGATCTAAACATTGCTGTATACAATTGTATGATTTAATTTGCATAATTCAAATCAACCTTTTCCAATATCGTATAAACATTAAAAAAGAGTTTTCTCTTCATATGAACACAAATTATTTCAAAGTAAATGACTTGTACCTAGTCAAGAAAATGACAGTTGTTATCTTATAGTTCGTTTCTCTGTGTGTTGCATTGTCGTTTTGGGTTTTTGTTGCACTTCAGTGTATCTGTTGTTTTAATTGTTTTCCTCGTATAGTTCAGTTATAATTTATTTGTTTACCTCAGTTTAAGTTTGTAAACTGGATTTGTTTTTTCTCAATCGATTTATCACTTTCGAACAGTGGAATAATACTGTTGCCTTTATTTAGTGGGTATAATATACATGCATATATAGTACGGATCATAAAATCATCAAATAAAGTACATATCAACCTTGATCTCGTAGCTGTTTCATCAACTCAAACACTAGAAATCAAGTACACTGCTATAAAATAAAGCCTCATACCTTCTGGGAATATCTATTTAAAGTTTTAGTTATTTCGGACATACAATTGGATGGGAAAATTGATGAATTGACGAAAGTATACCATGTTAAACACATGGACTCGTGTTTTTAATTAAATCCCGAGACACATAAAAAATAAGCCTTTCTGTGTTTGTTTTTGTTTTTGGCAAAATATAAAAACGACATAACACGTATGTGTATTTATGTTTTTCTTATATCCATATTTACAATCAACAGTTTAATCAGTCAGTAGTTTGTTGTAATTGCATGACAAATTAAAGCGAGCAATTTTCCTATCAACCTCGGCCAAGACAAGGCTCTAGGTTATTTAGACTAAATTATTACAACAGAGAACAACCAAATCATATTTTACATATCAAGGTACTCCTGGTTGTCATACTCCTTGTCACATAAGAGATAAGACCAAAAGCAAAAGCACAAAAAAAACATTATATACATGTACATATCGCATACAATTAAACATAAAAAGCAAACTTCTCACTCTTTATACATACAACAAAAAGGTTCTATCTAGCAGCCCAAACACTTATGGTATGAAAATACAAAATCAAAGTGAAAGATTCAGCAACATCAACAACAGGCTAATGAGAGTCTGAAATCGTTCACCTGTAATTTCAGTTTCAGACACTTTGCTGAACAATTTTGTCATTTACACTTAGCTTTCCATCTTTCTATAATATAATAGATAAAACATAACCCAAAACTGAAAATATCCTCAAAATTAACTATTTCTGGACAGTAACCCAACAATGATTTGTCCTATTGGTCAGATGATTAATTGACTGGTAGATATAAACCTGATTAAAACTTTCACCTATGTGAGTTTTGCCCTTATTGCTTTAGTTTTTAGATGAAAGCCAAAAACTTAATTTGACCCCTATGTTCTATTGTCGGAAACTGCTGCCATGCTTTTAAATGGACTAAATCCAAAAATGCAATCTATAAACTAGATTCACATAGGAACATGTAATTAAAGTTTTTAAGTATTTGGTCAAGTATTTGCAGAGAAGAAGATTTTCGGAAAAGTAATTAGACTTTCACAAAAAATGTAAAAAAAACAACTTTAGAGGGCAATAACTCTTGAAGCGGTCAATTGAATATTTTGATCATGTTGACTTATTTGTATATTTAACTTAGCTGAACATTTATTGCTATTTAAGCTTTCTTTCTATCTTTTATAATATAAAATATAATAACCAAAAACATTAAAATAAAAAAAAAAATTAAAACAATTTCGGACAGTAACCCTACATAGCAACGAAATTTGACCCCAATGTTCTATCTTTAGCCATGGCGGACATGTTTGTTAATGGATTATAACTTCGGATACAATTTATAAACTTGATACCCTAAGAAACATTTCAGTTGAAGTTGGCAAATATTTGGTCCAGGAGTTTCAGAGGAGAAGATTTTTAAATGTTAGAAAACATAACTAACAAATTGTGTAAAATTTTCTCTAAAGGTCAATAACTCCTTAAGGGGTCAACTGACAATTTTGGTCACTTAACATTTTTGCTGTTTACAGTTTATCGTTTTCTTCAATCATATACAAATAATAACCAAAAACTGCAAAATTTACTTAAAACTAACAAGTAAGTGACAGCAATCCACCAATGAGTTCTTCTAACATTTTCAGTGATGATAGATTGACCTATTGCACTTTTTTACCCCTCTGTTATATTAGATTTCCTTTAAATGCTTAAGTTTTTGAGATATTAGCAAACAACTGCGTTTGACCCCTATGGTGTTTTTTAGCAATGGTGGCCATGTTTTTTTCAATTGATCAAAACTAAGTATACAATTTATAAACAATATACCCTAAGGACCATTTATTTAAAGTTTAAAGATATTTGGCTTAGAAGTTTCAGAGGTTAAGAGATTTTTGAATTGTTTACGAAGACGATAGACGAAGACAGGCTACTCCAGACGCTTACAAACATCTGCCAGACCAAGATTTTATCAAGTTCGTAAATTGATTCAAAGATGAGTGCTTATGCAGCTCATCTGGTAACTCATTTCAATGTTTAGCCCCCACATACCTTAAAGATTGTAGGTCAGATGCAGTTGTTCTCACATGTGGTAGGTCTGCTGTATTCTGGTATCTAAATGAGTAAGGGTTTTCTGTTAAATTAATTAAACCAAAGAACACTCTTTATTAATTAATTATCTTGAAAACCTCAATAGCCAATGATCTCAAATTTCTAATTCTCTCTCTCTCTCTCTCTCTCTCTCTCTCTCTCTCTCTCTCTCTCTCTCTCTCTCTCTCTCTCTCTCTCTCCTCTCTCTCTCTCTCTCTCTCTCTTATAGGTGTCATACCACCAATTACTCCGTCAAATTTAGAACGTATGTGAAAGTAGGCCTACTCGGACCAAAAATAGTGCATTTGATGTCATTGTTCACCTAAACTAACCAATAAATTTGCAGAAATGACACTTTTGTTGAAAGAGAAATATATCAAGACCATTTTGAGTCAAATTTTATCTGTCTAGGAGTTTGCATTTAAAATTGAGGATTAATACACTCCATGGTATACTAATTTAAGATTTTCAGAAAACCAGGGGTTATTTTTAGTGGTACCTCCTTTCGGAAGCTCTCTTCTTTCTTATATGATTTAGAATGTATATTGAAAATTGGCATGCAGAAAGGTGACACCTGTACAATTCAGGATATACCTAGTTTCTATGAAGTTAAACTTGAGGTAAAATATTTAGAAAGCTGTGAAAATTGCAAAATTTGGTTGAACAGATAGGGACTTTTAATTGGTGGTATGACACCTTTAAGCGAAATGCGGTGAAACATCAAATTCAGAAAACAATTGATTTTTTTTGTCTTAACTGATCTTATGAAATAATACTAGGCACATTTCAATCTTTCTGGGGGCAAAATGTCACATATTGCATATTTAAAGCCTAAAACTTGAGTTTGTGCTATTTTTAGCTTTTCTCACCCTGACAATATGCTTTAATATAAAAAAAAATGTCCTAAATTGTTATAAATGCACAGAAAGTTGTATCTGTGGTGTTAAACATTAAAACATAGGTTATTTACTACCCCAAAAAAAAATTTGTCATGCAGATTTAATGAAATTATTTGATTTTTACCCCTTATATCATTGCGTCATACTATTTACTTGGAAGATAGCATAGCCTAATGTAAACACTGCAGAAACTCACAAAAATACCATTTACTATTCCAAATGAAATTTTTATATCTTAAATTTTATTAACTGATGTAAATAAAAACAGTTTAATGACCATGACTGCACTTTTGATCAATTTGTAGTACTTTACTGACACCAGATGAAAAAAAGGGGGGGTCAATATTCCTTGACACTTCAATACCTTGGATTTTTTACTAAATTCATTGCGAAAACTGTTGAAAGTCTTTAAAGTAGTACAACAAACAAGGAAAAATAAGCAAAAACTGATCTTGATATTGAAAGTTTATGTTCCTGTAGCCCAAAATGAAATTTTCAAGTATTTTCTATCAAAGTCATACATTACAGTCAGTTTAAATTGAGCTGTGAAATTTTTAATATAAGTTGCATTATGCTCAGAAAGGCTGTTTTTAACTTCAAATTGACTAAGGATTAAGAATAAAGCAAAACAAAAGATTTCTAATCAACTTTTTTGTCTCTTTAGGTGTCATACCACCAATTACTCCCTCAAATTTAGAACGTATGTGAAAGTAGGCCTACTCGGACCAAAAATAGTGCATTTGATGTCATTGTTGACCTAAACTAACCAATAAATTTGCAGAAATGAAACTTTTGTTGAAAGAGAAATATATCAAGACCATTTTGAGTCAAATTTTATCTGTCTAGGAGTTTGCATTTAAAATTGAGGATTAATACACTCCATGGTATACTAATTTAAGATTTTCAGAAAACCAGGGGTTATTTTTAGTGGTACCTCCTTTCGGAAGCTCTCTTCTTTCTTATATGATTTAGAATGTATATTGAAAATTGGCATGCAGAAAGGTGACACCTGTACAATTCAGGATATACCTAGTTTCTATGAAGTTAAACTTAAGGTAAAATATTTAGAAAGCTGTGAAAATTGCAAAATTTGGTTGAACAGATAGGGACTTTTAATTGGTGGTATGACACCTTTAAGCGAAATGCGGTGAAACATCAAATTCAGAAAACAATTGATTTTTTTTGTCTTAACTGATCTTATGAAATAATACTAGGCACATTTCAATCTTTCTGGGGGCAAAATGTCACATATTGCATATTTAAAGCCTAAAACTTGAGTTTGTGCTATTTTTAGCTTTTCTCACCCTGACAATATGCTTTAATATAAAAAAAAATGTCCTAAATTGTTATAAATGCACAGAAAGTTGTATCTGTGGTGTTAAACATTAAAACATAGGTTATTTACTACCCCAAAAAAAAATTTGTCATGCAGATTTAATGAAATTATTTGATTTTTACCCCTTATATCATTGCGTCATACTATTTACTTGGAAGATAGCATAGCCTAATGTAAACACTGCAGAAACTCACAAAAATACCATTTACTATTCCAAATGAAATTTTTATATCTTAAATTTTATTAACTGATGTAAATAAAAACAGTTTAATGAACATGACTGCACTTTTGATCAATTTGTAGTACTTTACTGACACCAGATGAAAAAAAGGGGGGTCAATATTCCTTGACACTTCAATACCTTGGATTGTTTACTAAATTCATTGCGAAAACTGTTGAAAGTCTTTAAAGTAGTAGAACAAACAAGGAAAAATAAGCAAAAACTGATCTTGATATTGAAAGTTTATGTTCCTGTAGCCCAAAATGAAATTTTCAAGTATTTTCTATCAAAGTCATACATTACAGTCAGTTTAAATTGAGCTGTGAAATTTTTAATATAAGTTGCATTATGCTCAGAAAGGCTGTTTTTAACTTCAAATTGACTAAGGATTAAGAATAAAGCAAAACAAAAGATTTCTAATCAACTTTTTTGTCTCTTTAGGTGTCATACCACCAATTACTTCCTCAAATTTAGAACGTATGTGAAAGTAGGCCTACTCGGACCAAAAATAGTGCATTTGATGTCATTGTTGACCTAAACTAACCAATAAATTTGCAGAAATGAAACTTTTGTTGAAAGAGAAATATATCAAGAC